>NC_056725.1:429930717-429970503 GCF_019279795.1 Protopterus annectens
TAAAGTGTGACACTGGATGTACCATCAAAAGCAGCTCCAGTAGGCATTAAGGAAGACAAGTAAAGGTGACATCTGGATGTACCATCCTCAGAACAGACAGCCCCAGTAGGGACACCAGTTCAAGGAAAAACAAGAGGTAACCAGTACATCGAGAAGACAAATGGACTGGGGGGAGGAGGGAGGGAGTGAATACTTCAACAGTGACGAGAAGGACAGCTACCATTATGGTACAATTTTACACAACTGTACTATGTCCTTCCATTTCTCTGTTGCAGTATTCACATTATTAGGGACAGTGCCAAAGGTCAGGAAGAAACATGGGAGGAGGAAGGACCAGCAGAGCCCTCTAGGAAGCCATGAAGGATTGCGCTTGCAAAACAAACTCTAGCTCTGGAGATTCCATCCAACTTTCAGTGCTTGGTAAACGTATGCAGAGAAGTCCAGGTAGCTGCCTCAAGAACAGAGTTGGTATCCAAAGCCTTCAAAAAAGCACCAGAAGTCACAGCCCTAGTAGAATGAGCCTCAGAATAAGGAAGCCTCTTATGAAAAGAATAAAGAAATAGTTTTTGAAATCCAAGAAGAAACACTTGGATACAGCTAATCACAAGGACCTGGGATGAAAAGAAACAAAAAGCTGATCAGATTTCCTAATATTCTCAGTCTTATCCAAATAAAATCAGAGTTGTCTATGCACATCCAGCATTAACAGCACCTTCTCACTGGCAGACTGTGGAGAAAGGAAAAAAGTGGGCAAATGAATAGACTTGATTAAGGGACAACTTATTCACCACCTTCGGCATAAAAGAAATATTAGTATGAAAAGACACCATGTCCTTATGGAACACAAAAAAAAGGACAAGCCACACAAGCTCAAGACACCCATCTGGCAGAAGTAAAGGGCCAACAAAAGAACATTCGTCCAAGACCAATGTTGCATGGAAGCTGAAGTCACATGCTCAAAAGGAGCACAAGTCAATTTCTCCAAAACAAAATTAAGATCTCAAGGGGGAAGAACAGGCTTCCTGGGAGGACTAATATGAAGGAAGCCTTTAAGGAACTGCTTAGCTTCAAATCTAGAAGCTGAAGGAGGAGATAAAGGCAGACAAGTAGAGATAGCTGATAAGTGGACCTTAACAGAAAAATAAGCCAACCCAGCAATCAACAATTCACACATACTAGAAAACCAAAAGGAACATCCACAGAAAATGGATCCAGATTACGAGAAAGACACCAAACAGTTTTCATTTGGATAAGTAGAGTTTCCTACTACTGGGTTTCCTGGCCTCCTGCAGGACCCTAAGCACATCCTCAGAAAAAAGTGTCTGTGGAATCAAAATCCTATCACCCACAGAGTCAATTGAAGAATGGACAGGTGGGGATGGATGAGAGATCCCTTGTCCTGTGCGAGTAGGTCCACCATGTGAGGTAACTTGCAATGCTTGTCCTTGGCTAAATGCAGTAGAGGGAACCAGTGCTATCTCAGCCACAAGGGAGTCACCTACAAGATTTTGGGACCACCCTGTTGAATTTTGAACAGGACTTTTGGAATGAGGGGAAGGGGAGGGAAAAGCATAAAGAAAAAACTCTTCCAAGAAAGGGAATGCATCCACCTTCCACACCAGAGAACCTGGGATTCTGGCACAAAAATAGAGGAAGTTGTCTGTTCAGAGGGGAGGCAAATAGGTCTATGTGAGGAGTACCCTACTGATGGGCAATGTCCAGAAACAGATCCCTGTGAGGCATCCATTCATGGGATTGAGTTAATGACCTGCTCAGAGCATCTGCCACAATGTTTTGACTTGAGGGAATGTAAACTGCCCAAGAGTCACTTGATACTGTACAGCAAGATCCCACATCAGGAGTGCCAAACAGCAAAGATAAGATCTTGTTCCGCCGTTTGTTTACTTACCACATCACTGTGGTATGAGAGGTCCTGGGGAGAAGATAGGATGAAAGCTTGAAGAGCCATCAGAAGGCCTCATCTCTGATGCTAACATGCTCCTTCTGTTAAGAGGTGACCACACCCCCTGCAGGTTTAGAGAGCCAAAAGCTGCTCCCATCCCAAGTCTGAAGCTACTGAGAGGAAGAGGGGATGAATAGGGAGCCCTGGATTTGGAGACAACTGATGGAAATCCACCAATAAAGTTATTTGAGACAAGGTAGAAGAGGAACTACAAATTTTAGGAATGCACATGTTTAGGCCAAACTAACTTCAGGAACCAATGAAACTTCCTCACGTGAAGTTTGGCCAGAAAGCGCATACAGATGGTGGAGGCCATGAATCACAGAGCTCTCAAACTCCCCGGCTGCAAGAAGCCAGAGGAAGAAGAGTTTGAAATTAGGGTTAAGGCCTTGGGAAGAGGCAGGGGATGCCAGCATAGGCATTGACAGAATCCTGCAACCCAGAAAAATATGGTCCAGCAAAGGAGTCAGAAAAGACTTTTTGTAGTTTACTGCAAATCCCAGGCTCTGTAGAAGGGAAAGGGCTAAATGGAGACTTTGCAACAGGATCTCGAGAGAATGCATGAAACAGGAGGTAGTCTTAAGTAAGGAAATACTTGGATCCCCTGAATCCTGCAAAAAGCAGTCACAGAAGCCAGACATTTGGTGAATACCCTTGGAGTAGCATAAATGCCAAAGGGCAAAGCAGAGAACTAAGAATGTCAGGAAGCAACAGAGAAACAAAAACTTCCTGAAAAGGAGACTGATTGTAATATGGAGATAAGCATTCTCGAGATCCAGAAATGCCATATAAGCCTGAGAAAGCGAGAGAGAACAAAGTCTGAAAGGACAACATTCAAGAGAGGGCATAAGTCGGCCAACCGGCACTTGTGAAATGCTTCTGCTTCGGGCACCGCACAGCAAGAAAGACTAAAGAAAATGGCGTCAGCTGCATGTTTTATACCCCTGATGACCTGACATCATGGAAGAGAAGACAGCAACCGACGCAGGACCAAGACTTTGGAATTCAGGCAGACTGAGGGCAACCTGCCAGCAGATTACCAAAATGTAATGACTGCAACAGTGAAACACGAACATCAAAGTCTGAAAGGACTCAAGAGAGGGCATATTCAGAAAATTGTTTATATGACAGAGGTCTAGAATTGTCACCAAGTACCTGCTTTTCTGGGTATAGAAATATCCTACAGTAAACCCCCCTCCCCCTTTGGGGCACAGGCACCTCTTTAGTAGTACCCAGAGTTAAAAGGTCACAAAGCACCTGTAAGAAAAAGGAGAGTTGCTCCAGAGGGGCAGAGGACTACCCATGGGGGGGGGGGGGGATTCCATACCATGAAATACCACTGCCAAATAATGGCCAGGACCCAGGAATCCTGAGTGATCTGCAGCCGAAGAAGAAGACATAGAAAGAGGCGAAGAGAAGGAGAAGTGTCTGAGAAGAATAGGGTAGTTATACATATCTGGAAAGAAAAACTTCTGGGGCACTGAAGTCTGAGTAGCCTTAGGAGGAGGAGCCCACTTGCCATCCTTTCTGCCCTTAGGAGGAGGGCGAGACTGCCTGCAAACAAAGGCTGGCTTATTGGGGTTGTTTCTCTGAAATGTAGGCACAGGAAGAAAAACAAAATTAAGTTCCTGTAAAGCCTTTCACTTATCCTGAAGGGACTTGATCAGCAGCAGCTTCACCAAACAAATGTTTATGATCAATAGGGGCATCCATTGACTTAGCCTTAATACCATCTGGCAAAGGATGAAGCTGAAGCCAAGAATACCTAATCACTGAACCAAAAGCAGCAACCCTAGAAGCACCTGCTGCATCATAACTACAATTAATGGAATGACGAGCCACCTGGGAGGAAGTCCCCAATAGGGAAAAAGCAGAAGTTTCACCCTCAGATCTTGGAAGATCAGATATGACCTGACAATCCTGGGATAGGAGAGCCAACAAATACCTGGATATATGGGTCTGCTAATTAACGGCCCTAAAAGACATGGTAGTGGAGGTGTAAACCTTCTCACCTAGCCTTTCCATGGTTCTGCTTTCTTTATCAGAGAGCAGCAATTTGGGCAAAGGAAGCAATTGAGAGGGCTTGTCAAAAGTTACAAACACCACAGAGGGGTCAGCAGTAGGACACTTGTACAAAAATTTACAGTCTTCAGACACCCTATAGAACCTATCAGGTTTCGTGGGAACAAGGGGGTGAGACTGGAGCCTTAGAGGCATTAGAAAATGCATCCAACAAAGCAGCCAAAACAACAGGAACAGAAGGTTTAGGAGTCTCCATCTGTAACAACTCATAGTACCTTTTATGTACCTCAGACACCTTAGCACAATCCTATTTAAAGAACTCTATCATCCTAGAGATTGTGTTACCAAAAGAAATCTCTTCAAAGGGAGTATCAGGACTCGTAGATTCCTCTTCCTCTGACCCACAGTCCAAAGGAGAAAATCCGAATAGAGTAAGCAAGGGATTCCTCATCCGAATCCGGCTCATCCTCAGAGGAATTCTGTTCCCTAGGTCTTTTTAGGGGCGTAGAGGACCAATGAGGGCTGAAATAGAAATTCCCTGAAGAGGTTTCAGTTTCAAAGCACAAACCAAACCCTAAGTGAAGGCCTTCCATTCACTCTGTGGATCCTTAGGAGCAGGAGAAATATGCTTAGTCTTTTGCTTTTTCTTTAATGGGAGTCTGCCTTATAAAATTTGGAAGGCTCTGACCCAAGATGGAATTCAATAATGGTAGCAGAGAATTTGGTTCCGACTATAACATGAGGAATACCACTAGGCCCCTTGGAAATCAGCCATGGTTCCCCCTGAATGCCTGAAACGGATGTCTGCAAAGCCTCCTTGGACGTGCTTAAAGCCGGATCCCCACTGACAGGAATCCAACAATAAAGCCAGGTGAACCTACAGGCATTCAGTCACCTTGGAAGAGACGTCTGGCAGAGGCTCAACAGCTGATGATTCTGGCCTAGGCTTCTTTGCCTCCTTCACTGACGGCTGTCCCTCGGAGTGGAAAGTTCCCCCATCGTATCTTTTGCAAGAAGCGGATTCTCAAGATAAAGTGCCAAAGAACAGAGTCTACTAGGCAGGGTTTTAGGTACAAAAGCCCGACAGGTGGAACAGGATGCATGTTTTATTTTGGTGCCTCGCACGACCAGACACTGTTCGTAGTGGTCTTTATGGGGAATTTTCTCCCACACTGGCATTTACCCTTCTTGGATGACATGAAACCCCATAAGCAAGAATAAGAAGTAAAAAGGAACCCCAACAGGGCACTTATCTGCAATGGGTCGGTAAAACCAGCAACAGAGCATAGGCACTCAGACCAATAATTAAGAGCTAGCATTTGGACTGGTGGCAAAAAAGTTCTGAGGATGGCAAGTCCTGATGTCACATTTATGCTCTACACTACATAAGGAGCACGTGTGTGACATACGGCATACCTTGAAGCAACCTATGGCTTTAGTATACTGGCCAGATGTCAGGCTGCCCTAGGCAAGGGATCCCTGATATTACGAATACTGCAACAGTGAAATGGAAGACATCTACTTACAGCAGCACACAAGTAACAAAGAAAGAACAGACTGCACTGTGACCATGGAAAAAAGGTTTGCCTGAAAGACTGAGCACATTAAAGTTGATATAAATGATGTGATGTTGGGCTGCTCAGGGAACGTAAAAGTACATACAATTAAAAGAATGTCCCATTTTTTTTTTTTATAGAGGTACATGTCTAAGCAAGAGATTTTTAAGCAAATGGGCTTAAAAAGCAAGACAAAATGATGAAAAGCAAACAATGCTGTTTCTTCCTTGCATTTGCTACCTGCTTTTAGCTGAAGACAAAAAAATAATAAAGATGAAAGCAATTAATCATGAGAGGTCCAGTGTGTAATGAGTGAAATCTACAAAGGTTGTCCCTTGCATTTGCAAACATCCATTTTTTTCCATTACCACATTCTTTTCGTTGGAAACAATTTAACTGCAGGTTGCAAACAATCAGGGAAAGATAAACAGTGTATTCTGAATGAAATGCACACAATAAAATTACAATTTTAAAAGCAAACAGGCAAGCAGTTCAGTGAAAACAAATTAAATTTGAAACTGTGAGAAATAGTTACATAAGGAGCTACCAACAAATAGAACATTGCAGATTTTTTTTTTAATTTATGGGTAAGCTAGGACATTTTTCAAGGCAAAAATTATGCAAGTATGAAAGTTGTTTTTCACATCTGGAAGAGTAACACAGAAAAGATCTTGACAACTGATAAATAGCAAATCTGTAAAAATGGGAACATGGGTCCTAACATTCTCTTCAGCATGGTAACCCTACTTAAGAACAAGTAATGCTGGAGGTTGCAGTTATTAATTTGGGGAAGCTGTTCCTATATGGAAAGAAAAAAGAAGTTCTGTATAAGCACTCGCCATAACGTTCCATCAGAGTTCATTTGTCTTCAACCTGTGGGTTCTTGGATCCATCTCAGATCTGACTCGGCCGCATATCCAGCATCTGATCAGAGCTCAAAGCTCCTCCCCTTACCCATAATGCCCCATCTCCTTCCTCCCTTCAGATCAAGTTTGCTGCCCAACCTAGTACTCGCACCCGACACACAACCTTGTCCGTACCAGAATCCATGAAAAAGAAGTATAAGTGGCACCCTGACAGTGACCATCTCCTATACTCATAGGACCAACAAACAGTTCACGCAATGCCAGGGGAAGGAGGGAGGGACGGTTGAAGACAAATTACAACTCAGATAAAACTTTATCTGAAGTTTTAATTTGGCCTTCAACCTGTGGGACAGAGTCCCCAGCTACTAAACACCTGGGAGGCCCTTATAGAAGGATATTCCGAAGCACGGTGGAGCCAAAGGATGGCCTGTTCCTGGATACAATGTCCAAACTATAATGTGAGATGGTAGCTGCAGAACAAATATCTAACGAAACTCTGGACCAAAAGGACGCTGAAGTAGCCATAGATCTGGTGGAATGTGCCTTCACATGAACTGGCAGGGAAATCTCCCTGGTAGAATACACCTGAATGATACATTGGGAAATCGAACAGGTGATAGTAACACCTTAGAAATGATTTTCCCTAAAACGGGTTTGGAGTAAGAAATGAAAAGTTGGTCAGATTTATGAAAGGCTTTAGTCCTGTGCAGGTAGAAATGCAACTGTCTGTGCACAGCCAATAAAAGCAATTTGTATTCTCCCGGATTTTGAAAATTTGGAAAGACCAGGAGTTGATCACCTGAATAATGTTGGCCTCTGAAGCCACTTTAGGTAGAAAGGATGGATCAGTACACGCAAGGACACCCCTTATATGATTCTTCATAAGGATAGGGCTTTGACCGACAAGGCCTGAAGTTCCGAAACTCTCTTGGCAAAAAGTAATAGCAACGGACAATGCAGTCTTCCAGAACAGAAACTGCAGATCCACCGAGGCTGCAGGTCCAAAGGGGAGCAAAACTAAGGCCTGTAGTACTAACATAAGATCCCATGGTGGTGTAGGGACCTTCACCGGGGGTCGAAAAAGAAAGGTACCTTTAAGGAAGGCCTTGCAAAGCTTTGAAGATGCTAAGGAAACCATATTATCCCCCAGCAAGTTGAACTTTGACAGTGGAAAAACTGGCACCTTGTTGAAAAATTCCAGTACCACAGAAAATGGAGCAGTAAAAGGACCTAATGGCACGCTGCGAAGCCCAGATCGAAAAAAAAAGTCTCCATTTGCTGGAGTACACCTTTCTGGTGGAAGACTTATGAGCTGCCACCAGGATTCTTTTGACAGGAGAGAATAAGCCAGGAGTCCTGACTATCATGGGAACTGGAGCAGCCAAGCAGTGAGCTTTAGACTGTCCCATGTCTGGATGGGGAATCTGAGAGATGAGATCTGGAACCAAATCCAACATCCATGGTGGAGTCATCAGATGACACCAGAGAGGGGGAAACCAGACTTGGACAAGGCCAGAAAGGGCCAATGAGGATTACTAGGCTCCCCAGCCTGCAAGCTTTCTGAAAGAATTTTGGTATTAAGGGAAGAGTAGGATAAGCATACAAAAGACCAGGTGACAAGCATGAATCCGAGATTTTCTGGGGGCTTCCCCCAGCATGGCGTTCAGAGCAAAGAACTCGCTGTAATTCGCATTGGAAGGAGAAGTGAAGAGATCACAGCCAGACTGACCCCACTTGTGAAAGATCTGTTCCACTACTGAAGGATTCAGAGACCACTAGTAAGGCATCAGAATAGATCTGCGGAGCCTGTCCGCTAGAATGTTGGACCTCCCCGGAATGAGCATTGCCACCAGAAAGCAGCAGGTGATCACCCACTCCCATATTCTCGTGGCTTTGCGACAGAGGATAAGATCTGGTTCTCCCCTGCTTGTTATATACCAGACCACCGACATTGTCCGTCTGGATAGCAATCGTTCCGGAGGGAAGATGGGCAAGGAGTGCCTGCAATGCTAGAAACATTGTCCTGATCTCCAGGACGTTGATATGCAATTTGGTCTCGCAGGGGAACCACGTACCTTGAATTGTCCCTCCCAAGCAGTACCCCCCCCCCCGAGCTGGGAGGCATCCATAGTGGTCATGGGGAAAGGTGAAAGAAAGGAACGACTCCACACAAGGTCCAAGGAATGAATCCACCACAGAAGAGAGTGTCCCTGCACACTTGAGAGATTCGGACAGGGTGAGTCAATGGAGATCTAACAAGAACCATTGTACTGCAAGGGTCCACTGAAGAATCTGCATGTGAAAACACGCCAAGTGCAAGAGATTGATCGTGGCAGCCATGGACCCCAATGTCCTTAATACTATTTCCACCGTCAGAGACAGAGTTTGAAGAATGCAAAGAACATGCAGCTTCATAGTTATTCTGGAGTAAGAAAAACTTTGGTTTGAATTGTGTCTAATCGCATCCCAATGAAGTCTAATGTTTGGACTGGGCCCAGAGATGTTTTGTTGAGATTTACGGCAATGCCTAACCTCTGGGCTAGGAGAAGAAAAGAATCCCTCACTTGACAAAGTTGATGCCTGGAAGGAGCAGCAAGGAGCCAATTGCCCAGGTAGGGGAAGACCTGCATGCCCTAGAGTCTCAGGTAAGCTGCTACTACTGACACTTTGGTAAACACTCTGGGGACTGTGGTGAGACCAAAGGGGAATGGTCTGAACTGGTAATGACTGGCTCCTAGCCAGAAGCAGATGAAACCTCTGAGAGTGCCTTTCCATCTTGATGTGACAGTACACATCCTGGAGGTCGATCAAGCACATCCTATCATTCTCCTGCAGGAAGGACAGGATAGATTGAAGGGTGACCATCCAGAACTTTGTCTTCACCACTGACAGGTTCAAGGTAGAGAGATCCAAAATGGGTCTTGGGTCCCCCATTTACTTTGGCACCAAAAAGAAGCTGGAATAAATGCCAGATCTGGAGTTGACTAGGGGGACGGTTTGGATGACTCGTTTCTTAGCAGGTTTGCCATTTCCAGTGCTGCATCCTCCCTGTAAGCTTGAGGAACATCCGATAGGTGCTTGGGCGGTGGAGGTGGCTCAAGAAAGGGGACTAAATAGCCTCTGGATATAATTTGCAACACCCAACGATCTTTTGTGATGGACTCCCACTCAGATAGGTGTAGCGAGAGATGACCCCCAACTGCCTCCAGAGACCAGCAGCCAGGCAACCCTTCAGGGTCACTGGGCAGGACTCTCAAGGCTCGAGACCCATAATTTCTTGGACCCCCATTGCCTCTACAGTGGCACCTATCAAATCCCCCTATGCCCCTGTGAGAAAGTGAATCCCAAGTGTCTCAGGGAAAACTCAGATTTCTGGAACCACATCTTCTTGATCCTTTGCAGATTCCTAGAGAAGGATAGCTGAGCGGCTGAAAAGCGGATCCAGATGGCAGTCTTCCCGTCCTTCTCACTCTGAACTAAGGTGTCACATATGGACTTCCCAAAAAGGGAGGAACCATTATACGGGACATTGGTAAATGATGCCTTAAAGGGTTCCAAAAACTCAGAGCCAGGCATGTCGACTGATGGCTACGCCTGGACCGGCAGCTCTAGAGGAGAGACAGAGGTGTTCGCAACTAATTTTAGTGTGGCCATATGAGCGGAACACACCTTGTCCTCTGCTGACAGGGGTAGACTCAGTGATCTTTCACCAGGTCTCGCTGCAGCTGAATCACATGTGCTATGTAATTCAATGCTTGTACAGAGAAGGTCGCTGAAGTGTACACCCGCTTCCCGGAACAGTCCATCGTTCCTGAATCTTGGTCAAGAGGGTGGGCAGTAAAACTGTAAGAGAGCTCTTAGTGGCAGGTGCCACCACCATGGCATCAACCGGGGATCCCTTATTCCAAGGTGGTCTGAAGAGGGGCTCAAAACCTTGTCCGGGTGTTTGCGAATAGGCTCTACCATGTCCTGTTCCTTCCACGACAGAGATGTAATGAGATCCACTAAGGGATTCGCCGGAGGAGACACCCCAGGAAGTAGAGGGTCCTATGCCAAATGCCTCCAGCAACACAGATTCATCAGAGGTAGGTTTTTGTGCAGACCACCCCCATGCTGGCAAAGGAGTTCCATGATGTATGCAAAAAAAACATCCTCAGGGTGACCGGGGAGAACCTTACTCTTCCTCTAAATCGGTGTCTTCAATGAGAGACTCTGGTGGGGTAAATCGGCGTCTTCAATGAGAGACTCCGGTGGGGTGTCTAAGTGCCTCCTTTTGCACATACGTTTGTGAGGGAACTCCTCAGTGGGGATCTCTGGGGAGGACTTGCCATCTTGCTAGCTATTCTCAAGAGGGAGCGTCCTGGGGCAAAGAGGAGGCAGGCTTTCCCAGAGATGGCAGAATGGCTAGATCTGTGCCAGAAACAGAGGGAGCAGAAGCAGAATCAGAAGACTAGATAGTCAAGAGTCTTAAAAAAAAAAAAAAAAAAAAAAAAAAAGTACCCTCTCTACCACGTCAAAAGCCGAAGGGGAACAGCCATCCTGAGAAAAGACAATAGGAACCGCAACTCTCTGACTTGACAGGGGAGTCAGAGCCAAACTTCCAGATACCAAAGGCAACACTCTGCTCAGACAAACTTGGAGCAGACGCTACCTCTTCGGATCAGACGCCGAGGCTACGGCTCTGAGAACTTGCTGGATCAGAGCTAGTCAGATCTGACCTGCTAGAGGTCATGGCCGGCATAGAGGTACAAGGTACTATGGGCATCGACCCCTCGACACAGAGTGCCCTCGGATCTAAGGGCTCCAAAACCAGAGGTCGGATCGGAGGAGGAGTACTAGGGGTGAAAAAGGGCTGCATACTCCCCACCCCAGAGGGAGAGGGGGCAGGCAAGACTCCCATCTGTATCTGGTGCAGATGAACTTCCACATCATCCTATCCATCTCCACTTCACTAAGGCTACAGATGGAGCGAGAGGAAGAGGCGACAGACACCAATCTAGAGAGGATGCGAGGAGAAGCCTGAGCCATTGACTGGGTCCGGAGCTCTTCTGGCTCCAGAGAGAGCAAAGAAGAATGGAGCCGGGGAGACACTGGCCTCGGAGCCAACCTAACTTTGGTTGATGGGCTGGCTGAGGCCGAGCAATATGGGGGTCACTTCTTTGGCCTATCCCTCTTGGATGATAGGTCTCCCATCCCCGGTCCTCTTAGCGGGAATTTGAGTCCCAAAGAATAAAGAGGAGACTGGGACAGAAGCCGGGGCAGCAGGATCTTGAGTCCCGGAGAAAGTAAATTGAAGAAGGCCCTTTAGGATAAGCTTGTTCTTCCTGCCCAACAGTGCCTAGGGATTAAACCCGGCACAGATGGAACAGGTCTGCAGATGGGCTGCCCCAAGACAAATGACGCGCAGAGTGTGGCCGCACACCGTACATTTTCTGAAGCTAGGTTTGGACACTGTCCCAACCTAAGGCCCAGCACACACACAGTCACACAGTCCATACACACAAGAGAAAAAGAGTGAATTTTTTTTTTTTTTTTACTGACTGAAAAGCACGAGGGGGAGGAAGAAAAGCAGAGAAATAAGAAAACTAAGGAAATTTTAATCAAAATTGTCATTTACCACAAACTTTTACAGAGGAGAGCATGAATCTCGATGTGGACATGAAGCGCGGCAAACCAGATCTGAAGAGAAGGAGACAGGAGGCATTATGGGTAAGAGGAGCATTGAGCTCGGATCAGATGCTGGATATGGGGCAGAGTCAGACCAGAGACTGATCTGGGAACCCACAGGTTGAAGATCAAATGAAGACAACTTCAGATCTTCACTTTTTGAAAGTGGATATACTTTTGTAAGTTTGCTGAGTTAAAAAGTCTGGGAAAATGTTACACTGGGTCCAACACAGAAGAGAACTAACTACATAAAGCCTGACAAACAGTGTACATGTAAGCTGGAATCAGGCAACATATACTCAAAAAAATGTCATAGATGGAAATGAACACGTGAATTTAAAAAATTATTTTAGGATAAACATTCAGCACAGGATCAGGGACAAAGGAAAACATGACTAAATATGAACGCAAAAGATTTCCCAACAGTGAAAGAGGGGGAATATTTCAAATAGATTTTCAGTCATAAGGGTTTACTGGCAGGAGTGTAGGATTAAGTGGCATATTCTGGAGCTCTTGAGAATCTGGGAAGAACAAATGAGCTTTCAGAAGAGATTTAATGGTAGTGACCACAACCTGGTTTGCAATAATGAGAATGTCTACAGGTGGACTAAAAAAAGATTTCTGTAGTAGTACATGACAATATTTGGTATGAAGGATGCAAATTTAAATTTACATGCTGTTTGTCAATGTACAAACAAACAGGCTAAATTGGATAGAAATTATATTTCACAAGAGCATGTGAAACTGAAAGCTTTGATAAAACATCAAAACTACATCTGATCATGCATCAATAGAAAGCGAAGACAAGGTTGGGCAATGATAAAAAATGAGAAATTCTGTTTAACAGATAAATAGTGAAGGACTGAGTAGTGACTATGATGCAAGGACTATCAGGGAAGACAAAAATTACTTGGGGGAATAGCCACCAAGTGTGAGACAATGACAATGGAGTTTAAAAACATGGTAAAAAATAAAACAGGGAGATATGGAAAAGTAGTAACAGAAAACTTTTAGAAAGGGTGAAAAGAGATTAAAATACTGCAGAAGGGGTATCTCAGAACAAAAGGAAGAGCAACTGCAAAGTGTTAGAGAAAATAAGGGAGTAAAAAGATAATACGCATGGATTTAAAAGGGTGGCTGTTAAGCAATTACTTTTGATAACTGTAGAATGCAAAATCCTTTGGCACTACTTCAACAGAAAGTAGACCAAGTTGTAGCCAAATGTAACCTAAGACAGTGACGTTAGAGAGATATTCTAGAAAGGGTACAAAAATTTGTATAAAGCAGAAGAATTGGAAACCACGAGGAGACGCGCATGAAAATATTTATGGAAGACAACTGCGTCAAGGTCAGAGAAGATGAAGCTGAAAGTACAGTTTTGTACCTACCATAAATGTAGATGTTCGAGTGCTAATATAGCTGCAGTCATAACAGATGGGTTCTCCTGCCGTCAGGCGGGTCCTCGGTCGGCCGAATTCCAAAGTCTAGGTCCGGCGTCGGTTGTCGTCGCTTCTTCCCTGACGTCAGTGCAACAGGGGGTATAAAGGAACCAGCAGATGCCATTTTCTTCAGTTTTTCTTGCCCCAGATGTCAGGTGCCCCCAGAAGGAAGGCAATACATAAATATGTGTAATAAAGCAGTGCAATATAATCAAAATACAGTAGTTGCAAGCAAATACACCATAAATGAATACCCCAATCAGGTTGTATGAGGATGTGTTAGCCTATAGGCCTGTCCCAAGAGGGGAAGGAGGGAGGGAAACCTGGACTGCGGCTGTATTAGCACTCGAACATCTACATTTATGGTAGGTACAAAACTGTACTATGTTCATCGTGCATACAGCTGCAGTCATAACAGATGGGTAGAATCCCAAAGCTAAGAAAGGGGTGGTAGGCACTAGGTGGAACTAGGAGGAGCCAGGATGCCCTGCAAGACTGCAGTGGCAAAGCCTGCTCTAGTTTTGGAGTATAATGGTAGGTGGTAGTGCTTGGAGAAGGTATGCACAGAACTCCAAGTGGCTGCTTCCAAAATATCTTTGGTAGGAACTCCTCTGAGGAAAGCTGCAGAGGTAGCCGTGGCCCTTGTGGAGTGAGATCCGATGCCTGTAGGTACAGTTTTGCCATGAAAAGAATAGCAAAAGCGTATGCAGTGGGCTATCCATTTTGAGATTGTCCGTTTCGAAATTGGCTTTCCTTGAGCTCCTACAGCATAGGACACAAAGAGCTGTTCTGATTTTCTGAAAGGCTTTGTTCTGTCCAGATAATAACGGAGTTGTCTGTGGATGTCCAAGGAATGTAGTAATCTCTCCCTTTGTTTTGAGGATTAGAATAAAAGGTAGGTAAATGTATGGCCTGATTCAAAGCTACCCTGGATACCACTTTAGGCATAAAGGACGGGTTGGTTCGTAAGGAAACTCGGTCCTGATGGAAGATAAAAGGCTGCACACAGCCATGAGAGCTTGTAGTTCTGAAACTCTACGAGCTGAGGCAATAGCCAGAAGGAAAGCTGTTTTCCAGGACAAATATTGCAAATCTGATTAAAGCTGGCTCAAAGGGAGGCAAGGTCAGTTTTTCCAGAATGAAATTGAGATCCCAAGCAAGTATTGGTTGTTTCCTTGGGGGTCTTAGATTCTTAGCCCCTCTGAGGAACTGTCTTGAGAGGGTGAGAGAATAATGGTGGATCAGTGTTGTATTCTGCAGAAATGGCTGAGGCATGGATTTTGATGGAGGAGAATGAAAGTCCACTGCTTAGCAGCTCAGCTAAATACTGTAGTATTTGAGGTAAATTCAGTTTTCCAGGATCCTGACCCTTTTTCTCATTCCAGACACAAAACCGTTTCCATTTTGCGAAGTAAGCTTTTCTAGTTGACGGCCTTCTGGCCTCCAAAATGACATCCTGCACCTCCTTGGAGAGTAGGGTCTGTTGTGATGCTAAGGAATCTTCCATGCGGCTAGATTGAGTGTTTTTAGCTGGCTGTGAAGAGTTTTGAAGCTGTGCCGAGTCAGAAGAAGAGGCATTAGAGGCAGGGTCCATGGTGGGAAATGCGTCAGGCTCCTCAGGAGTGGGTACCAGTGTTGTCTTGGACAGTCCGGAACAATGAGAATCATCTTTGGTCTGTCTGCAATGGTTTTCAATAGAACTTTGGGCAGCAGAGGAAGAGGTGGGAAGGCATAAACTGTCACTGATGTCCAACTGAAAGAGAGAGCGTCCACTCTCCAGGCCTTTGGATGGAAAATCCTTGAGCAGAATTTTGTCAATTGGTGAATTTTGTGGGAGGCAAAGAGATCTAGGTCTGGCCTTCCCCATGCTTGGATTATTTCTGTAAAAACTTTTGGATGCAACTTCCATTCGTGTGGATCTGTCATATTTCTGCTTAGGTTGTCTGCCAGCGTGTTTTCCTTGCCTGGCAAGTACTGTGCTTGTAGTTCGATTTGTAAGTCCATGGCCATGTTCCAAAGTGACATGGCCAGTCTGCATAGGGGGTATGAATGTGTTCCTTCCTGTTTGTTTATGTACCACATAACTGTGGTGTTGTCCGTTCTTATCAATAGTTGACCTGGTTGCAGAAGGTCCTTGAAAGCTATAATAGCATTTAATACTGCTAGCATTTCCTTTTGATTGATGTGAAGGTGCTTTTCTTTTTGGGACCATTTGCCCTGAATGCACCGATCTGTCATGTGCGCCCCCCAGGAGTAGTCCGAGGCGTCTGTTGTGATGACTTGATTTGCTTGAGGCTTGCTGAATGGAAGACCTGTGTTTGTTTGGCATGCTTGAGCCCACCACAGAAATTCCTTTTTTAGACATGGAATTAGTGGTATTATTGTTTCCAAACTGTGGCTGTGCTGAGACCATATGTTTTACAGGTACCATTGAAGTTTCCTCATATGCAGCTTTGCACATGGGATTAGTAAGATGCAAGATGCCATGAATCCCAGAGCCTGCAGGAACTTCCTTGCAGTCAGCCTGGTGCAATTTGCTAGTGCTCTGAAGTATTGAGTTAGTTGCCCCTGCTTCTCTGGCGTGAGGTAGGCCCATCTGGGTGTTTGTGTCCAAGTTGGCACCCAGGAAAATTATCTTCCGAGAGGGTATTAGCCTTGATTTATTTTTGTTGACTGTGTATCCCAGAGAGTTCAACAATATTATTACATAAGCCAGATGTTTCAGAAGAATGTGCTTGCTGTCCGCTTGGATCAGGCAGTCGTCCAAATAGGGGTATATTTGTATCCCTTCAAGTCTGCAGTAGGCAATTACTGATGCCAGGCATTTCGTGAATACTCTGGGCGCAGTAGATAAGCCAAAGGGCAATGCAGAGAATTGATAATGGGTTGAACCTGCAAGAAATCTGAGGTATCTTCTGCAATTTTGTCCGATTGGGACATGCAGGTATGCCTCCTTGAGGTCCAATGTTACCAGCCAAGACTCCTTGCCCAGCATGGGAAGAAGTTGCTGTAGAGTGAGCATCTTGAATTTTGGTACGAGTAGAAATGTGTTAAGGATGGATAGGTCCAAAATAGGTCTCCAATCTTTTCCCTTCCTTGGTACCAGGAACAGCCTGGAATAAAAACCTTGACCTTGTTCATGCGTAGGTACCTCTTGAATAGCTTTCATGTCTATGAGATCTGTAATTTGCCTTTGTGCCTCTGCCCTTTGTGTGGCAGGTTTGGCATGCCTCTCATTTTTGGAAGGGTGTGAAAATGGAATCTGTAGCCTCGGTTTATAATGTCCAGGATCCATTTGTCTTTTGTGACAATATGCCAATTTTTTGAAAATAATGCCAGCATTCCTGCTAAGGAGGCTGCCATTTGAGTCTTGCTTGGCATGCAAAGGGGAAAGTCATTGGGCTTGCTTTCTGAATGATTGTGAGTTATCCTCACCACCTCTTTGTGTAGGAGCTTGCCAATGTCTGCCTCTAAACGATCCTTGGGATTGTCCTCTGCCCCTCGGGCACCTGTATCTGCCTCTTTGGGGTCTGTCCGTGGCTGGAAAGGACCAATTTTTGGAAGGCCAATTTCTACTGAAACGTGGAGGTTGTACCTGTAGAAAATCTTTCACAGTTTGCATTGATTTAGCCTTTTCCTCCATTTTCCTTAATACCTACTCAGCATTAGCACCAAATAATACATCCTTTTGAAGAGGGGCATCTAGTAATTTAGCTTTGACATGATCAGGCAAGGTTTGTTCCTTGAGCCAGGCATGCCTACGTATGACTGATCTTGTAACAGCAGCTCTACATGAGGCCTCTAGAGCATCAAAACCACATTGTAAGGTATGCTTACCCACTTGTTCTGCACTATGCATCAAATCCTGCAACTCCTTCAAGTCTGGGTGTTCAGGTTGTGACATTTTACTTTCCAATTGTGATAACAAAAACTGTTGGTATTTTAGCATATGGAACTGACAGTTTAAGGCCCTCATGGTTAAGGTAGCCGAGGCATATACCTTTTTTCCCCACCTTTCTAAGGATCTGGAATCTCTCTCGTAAGGTAATGGATTTTTAGCAGTGGAGGCCTTAATTCCCTTGGGGCCCTGTGAGATGGTTTCTGGGTCAGCAGCATGGCTTTTGTATAGAAATTGGTGTGAGTCAGGAACCCTGTAGTACCTGTCAGGCTTAACTGGGGCTGGAGGCAGAGAGTCCGGGTTAAGGCAGGCCTCAGAGTAAACATCATCTAGGATGTCCAAGACAGGAGGTATAGCCAGAGGCCTGTGCTGAGGTAAAGAGAAATTCCCTAAGCCTTTTCTTGGAATCTGAACAATCTTGGCCTTCCCAGTGGAAGTGTTCCCTTAAGGTATGCAAAGTTTCCCCAAATGAGTAATCCTCTGGGGGAATACAGAAGGAATGGACTCCTCCGCATCAGAGTCTTCAAAAGGGGAGTAAGAATGTTCCTGATCATCAGAGTGCTCTGAAATAATGGAGCCCTGATCAGAGGAGGGGGATTCTTCCTCCACTCTGGGCCTTTTGTCCGGTGGGGTTTGAGAACCCCTGATAAGAGTAATTAAATCCTCAGCCATTTTAAGCATCTGTTTTTTAGGCATGGGGCCTGGAGATGGGCCCTGTGTAGCTTGTCTCTTAGAGTGCATGGCTGCTTTAGACTTAGTGAAAGCCTTGGAGAAAGAAGAGGAAGGTCTGAAGACACCTTGAGTGGAGGTAGACCTATCCACATTTTGAGGTTAAACGCCAAGAGTGGCTTCGGTATCTGTAGTCGGGGTGTGGGCCGAGGAGCCTGCGACCTCGGGCACAGGAGACACCGCCAATGAAGTGTCGTCGGTAGTCAGGGGCTGCGTAGGCGTGTTGCTGAGAACCGGACCACGTGTAGTCGGCTTTGGCATGGTGTCGGTAGAGGCCGCGGACCTAGTGTGTCGGTCCTTATCTTTGCGTTTTTTAGACAAAACTGGAGTCGGAGTATCCGACGACATAATACAGTTAAATGTTTTTCCAAAATAATGCTGGGCGAACTCCGCCCAACGCTTAATGGTGCGTTTGTTGAATGTAGCACAAAAGCGACAGACCAAGACGTCGTGGTCTGGGCCTAAACAAGGTATACAGAGGGAATGGAAATCCTTATACGGTATTTGCTTCCCACATGAAATACTATTAACTTTATCTGACATCGGTCTGAGGCAAGAAAAGTTTCCCCAACGGGGTACTTAGCTTTCAAGAAGACTTCGGTTTCAAAATTTTCGTAATTTCAGGAGCTGGCCGACCGGCACTTGCGAACTGCTTCTGCTTCGGGCACCGCGCGGCAAGAAAGACTGAAAAAAATGGCGTTGGCTGGTTCCTTTATACCCCTGTCGCACTGACGTCAGGGAAGAAGCGACGACAACCGACGCCGGACCTAGACTTTGGAATTCGGCCGACCGAGGAACCGCCTGACGGCAGGAAAACCCATCTGTTATGACTGCAGCTGTACGCACGATGAACATCAATTAACTGCTGGGGTCGTAAGGGAGGAGATAAAACAGTGATGCAGAAATCAAGCAACAGGGAAGACTTAAGAACAGATGGCAAGTTAGTAGGGAAGAAAGTGATTAAGATTTGGAAGACTTTGTTCAACAATGTGTGTGTGTGTGTGTGTGTGTGTGTGGGGGGGGGGGGGGGGGGTGCCAGCATATCATCATAGAAAGTGCTATGAAGCAGTCCCACCAGCTTGAGTTGGTGGTAGCTTGGGGTGTGTTTAAAAGATCCCACAACACCCATCGATAAGAGTGAGGAAAGTTCTCAGTTGTACTGGCCAAATTTTCCCTAGTAGTATAAATACCATCTTGGGTCTCCCCTGATAAGAACCTACTAGCCTAGTGGGACTTATCCAAACAAAAGGAAGAATACATAGATAATCTTCACAACTTAGTCCATTGTTAAAGAGAGACAGTAAAAAAAAAAAAAAACATTTCAAGATCTGTCTAAGACAGCCCCATTTCAATTTCAAAAAGTCGTTTTGTTTATTACTAGACAAAAAATGAACGGAAAATGGATCAATGCAGTTTTTTGAAGGGAAGGCAAACATTTGTCAACTTTAATAGAACAATGATGATCCAGAAGGAAAACAGTAAAGAACACACCAATATTGTTGGTGGGTCTCAACTCTCAAAGTGTGTGTGTGTGTTGGGATTTTAAGACTACGGCTATGGTAGCATTCATATTCCCTGACAGAATAAATCGGATTAATGAAGAGGATGTACAATGGTCAAGGCAAGAATTAAAGGTAAATGTTCCTCTCTGACAAGTTCTGTATGAACAGAGGAACAAGGCAAGGATGTACTCTTTCCCACTGTAATTTGCTATGAATTTAAAGTCACTGGCAAAGAAAAGTACAGTTGTGTACACTTACCATAAATGTAGATGTTAGTGTGTACTCACTGTTGCAGTCATCATATTTGGGTTATCTGCCTGCAGGTAGCTCTCAGCCGGCCTGAATACCAGAGTCTTTGGATTTCTGCATCGGATGCTGTCGCTTCTTCCATGACGTCAGGTCATCGGGGGTATAACACATACAGCAGACGCCATTACATTAGTTTTTCCTTGCCCCAGATATCAGGTGCCCCCACAATAGGAAGCAATTATATGGTATGGAACACCCCCCCCCCCAACAAAAAGCAAATACACATGATATAATATATGCCAAACAAGGAGGAAAGGTAAAAGTCAAGAGAAGTCAGGGGGCTGGAGGGAGGGTAACCAGGACTGCAAAAGTGAATACACTTGAACATCTACATTTTTGGTAAGTGTACACAATTGTACTATGTTCTTAGTGTTTCACTGTTGCAGTCAACACATTTGGGTTGATTCCCAAAGCTAAGGAAGGGTGGAGGTAGTTAAAGAGCATTAGGGCTAGCAATAAGGCTCTGCAAGACTGCTCGGGCAAATCCAGCTCTGGATTTAGAAATGATAGGCAGGTGGTAATGCTTGGTGAAAGTATGTACAGAGCTCCAGGTTGCAGCTTCCAGGATGGCCCTGGTAGTGACTCTTCTGAGAAATGCAGTAGAGGTAGACGCAGCCCTGGTGGAATGTGTTCTTATCCCCTGTGGGGTATGTTTTCCATGGTGTTTGTGGCAGAAATGGATGCAATGTGCTATCCATTTGGAAATGGTTTGCTTTGAAATGGCCTTCCCCTCTGCCCCTGCAGCTAAACTAGCAGCTGGCCAGATTTCCTGTGAGGCTTAGTCCTGTCCAAATAGAATCTAAGCCGCCTGTGTACATCCAGAGAATGCAGTATCCTTTTCCCCTTTATTCTGAGGATAGGGAAAAAGTAGGCAAATGAATGGATTGGTTTAGTGCCACACTAGACACCACCTTGGTCATAAAGGATGGATTAGTCCTGAAGGAAACTCAGTCCACATGGAAGATAATGAAGGGTTCCACTGCCATGAGGGCCTGCAGTTCAGACACACTTCTTGCTGAAGTGATGGCTAGAAGTAAAGCTGTTTTCCAAGAAAGGAATTTCAACTCTGCTGTAGCAGCTGGTTCAAAGGGGGAAGAGTGAGTTTTTCCAGTACAAAATTAAGGTCCCAGGCTGGAGTAGGAGCCCTCCGGTGGGGGGGGGGTCGTCTTAATTTTTGCCCCCCCCCCCAAATAATTGTTTTAGCAGGGGATGAGAGAAAAGGGATGGCTCAGTATTATAATGTGCTGATATGGCAGCGGCATGAATCTTAATTGAAGAGAAAGATAGGCCCTTGTGGGAGCATTCTGTTAAATAATCTAGAATATGAGGTAAGCTGGGCACCGTTGTGCCCATCCCCTGTTCCTGGCTCCAGGAACAGTATCTTCCACTTTTTTGAATAGGATTTTCTAGTACTAGGCCTCCTTGCCTCAAGAATGACATCCAGCACCTGCTTACTGGGGGCTGCTGGAGGTGAGATCAGGGAATTAGCCAGGCTACAAGGTTCAGGGTTTGATCTGGAGGGTGCAGAATCTGGTCCACCTGCTGGGACAGCAGGAAAGGGGTCTGAGGCAGGTGAAAAGGTTGTAGCACTGTCAGATTGCGCAAAAGGGGGTACCAGTGCTGGCGTGGCCAGTCTGGTGCAATCAGTATTGTCCTTGGCTTGTCTTGTTTTATCTTTAGTAGACCCTTCGAGAGGAGAGGCAGAGGGGGAAAGATATAAACTGAGAGGCTTTCCCAGGTAAAGGACAGGGCATCCACTTTTCAAGATAGACTGTGGTGAGTTCTGGTGCAGAATTTGTTCAATTGGTAGTTCTGAGGGGAGGCAAACTGGTCTACCTCTGGTGTCCCCCATTTGTTCAAGAGCCTGAATATTTGGGTTCCAATTTCCATTTGTGTAGGTCCAGGAGATTTCTGCTCAAGTCATCTGCCAGTGAATTTAGTTTGCCAGGCAGGAACTGAGCTTGTAGGTTCACTTTGTAGCTCAAGGCTGTGTTCCACAGAGCCATGGCTAGTCTGCAGAGTGGGTAGGAATGGGTTCCCCCCTGCTTGTTTATGTACCACATAACTGTGGTGTTGCCTGTCTTTACCAATAGTTGTCCTGGAAGAATAAAGTCTTTGAAGGCTGTCACAGCATTCTGTACCTATAACATTTCTTTTTGATTGATATGCAGGTGCATGTGTTTTGGGTTCCATTTGCCCTGAATGCACTGCCCTGCCATGTGAGCCCCTCATGCATAATCTGATGCATCTGGTGTTAGGGTTTGGGCGGCAAGGGGGTAGAGTGAAATGGAGTCCCTTGTTGTGGTAGCAGGCCTCTGCCCACCAAAGGAACTCTGCCCGTAGACGAGGAATGATAGGAATAATTGTTTCCAGGTCCTGAGAATGTTGACACCATAGACTTTAGATACCACTGAAGTTTCCTCATATGCAGTCTTGCATATGGAATTAACAGAATGCAAGAGGCCACAAACCCCACGGCTTGCAGGATTTTCCTTGTTGGTTGTCAAATGAACTTGTTTCTCTGGAGTGAGGAATGCCATCTGGGAAATTGTATTCCTGGGAACAAGCTTGAAAACAAATCTGTTGGCAGGGTAATAGGTGATTTCTTCTCATTGATGGTGTACCCCCAATGAAGTTAGAAGTCTCTCTACAAATGCTAGGTGCTGTAATAGCAAGTCCCGACACTGCCTGAATCAGGCAATCGCCCAAGCATGGGTAAATATGAATATTTCTCTGCCTGCAAAATGCAATGGCTGGAGCTAGGCACTTTGTGAATAGCCTGGGCGCAGTAGATAAGCCAAAGGGAAGTGCATAGAACTGATAGTGCATGGATCCTGCCCTGAAGCGTAGGTATTTTCTGCAGGATTCCCTAATTGGGATGTGCAGGTAAGCTTCTTTTAAGTCTAGAGTTGCCAGCCAGGCATCCTTGGCTGGCACAGCAAGCTGCTGCTGAAGGGTTAGCATTTTGAATTTTGGAACCACCAGAAAGGTGTTGAGAATAGAGAGGTCCAGGATAGGACACCAGAAGTTTTTTTTTCTGGGAACCAGGAGCAGTCTTGAACAAAAACCTTGTCCCCGTTGTTCTGCTGGAACAGGTTTAATAGCCCTGATACGGAGTAGAGAGCGCACTTATTTTTGGGCCTCTGCCCACTGGTTTGGGGGGAGGTCTGGCCATCCACTTGGGGTTGGGATGGAGTGGAAGTGGAATCTGTATCCTAGGGAAACTATGTTTAAAACCCATTTGTCTTGGGGTAATGAGTTCCCAGTTTTTTTGCATGCAGGACGATCTTTCCAACTAAGGGAGCAAGTAGTTGAGCAAGGCTTGGCAGAATTAAGGATAAGTCATTGTGCCATTTTTCCATAGGGGGGGTGGACTGACTACTCCCTGCTTTGGAAGTGGGGGCCCCCCCCACTGGTTAGATCTGTGCATAGCCTGAGACGGAAGTCTTTGTGGTCTGCTGCTCCTGGGTTTGGACTGAGAAGGCCTGGAAGGGCCTGGAAAGGACCAGTTTCTCTGAAGGCCAATGCCTACTGAAGCTAGGTGGCTGTACATGTAAGAAATCTTAACAGTTTGCAAAGATTTAGCTTTTTCCTCCATTCTTTTGAGGACTTCTGCTTTGTTGCCAAAAAGGCGCTATTGGTGTAAAGGGTGCATCTAGTAATTTAGCTTTAACATGATCTGGCAAGTTTTGTTTCTTAAGCCAAGCATGCCTTCCAAGTACAGACCCAGTGACAGCAGCCCTGCAAGATGCTTCTAAAGAATCAAAACCACATAGTAAATTATGTTTACCTACTTGGTCAGCAGAATGCATCAACTCTTGTAAATCTGTGTTCAGCACAGTCAGGAATCAACATCATTTTCTGTTTAATTAATCCCATAATATGCTGCTGATACGTTAAATATATGAAACTGGCAATTTAGAGCCCTAATGACCAAAGTAGCAGAAGTATATACCTTCTTACCCCATTTGTCTAAAGCTCTAGAATCCCCATCAAAAGGGGTAGGATTTTTGGCAGTAGTAGCCTTAATGCCTTTTGGTCCTTAGGAAATGGTCGCTGGATCCGCAGTAGGATTCTTGAAAAGGAATCTGAGAGAGAGTCAGGTACTCTGTAGTACCCGTCAGGTTTCCTGGGGGCTGGAGGCAAAGTGTCTGGGGTAAGGGTGGATTTCAAGAAAACATCAACTATGATCTCCAGAAAGTACAGTTGTGTACACTTACCATACATGTAGATGCTCGACTGTATTCACTGTTACAGTCATTACATTTGGGTTATCTGCTCGCAGTAGCCCTCAGGTCAGCCTGATAAACAAAGTCTTGGGTCCTACGTTGGTTGCTGTCTCTTCTTCCATGACTTCAGGTAGTCAGGGGTATAAAACATGCAGCCGACGTCATTACATCAGCTTTTCTTGCCCCAGATGTCAGGTGCCCCCCTAATAGGAAGCAATTAAATCTATAAATATACAAGGTTATACCTCAAACAAAAAAAAGCAAATACACCAAAAAGCTTTTAAGCATTGAAAAGGAGAGAAGAGGTACAGCCAAACGAAGTTAGGGGGCTGGAGGGAGGGTAACCAGGACTGCAACAGTGAATACACTCGAACATCTACATTTATGGTAAGTGTACACAACTGTACTATGTTCTTCATGTTTCACTGTTGCAGTCATTACATTTGGGTAGATTCCCAAAGCTAAGGATGGGAGAAGGAATTTAGATAGCATTAGGACCAGCTATAAGGCCCTGCAAAACTGCAGTGTCAAAGCCAGCTCTGGATTTAGAGAAAATTGGCAAATGGTAATGCTTGGTGAAAGTATGTACAGAACTCCAGGTAGCAGCTTCTAGGATGTCCCTGGTAGGTACGCCTCTGAGAAAGGCTGTAGGAGGTAGATGCAGCCATGGTTGAGTGGGATCTGATCCCCTGTGGGATAGGTTTTCCATGGTGCTTATAGCAGAAATGAAAGCAATGGCCTATCCATTTGGAGATGGTTTGCTTTGAAATAAGCCTTCCCCTCTGTCCCAGCAGCAAATGCTACCAGCAGTTGTTCAGATTTCCTTTGAGGTTTAGACCCGTCCAAGTAGAATCTAAGTCGTCTGTGCACGTCTGAGTGCAATACCTGTTCCCGTTTGTTCTGTGTATTAGGAAAGAAGGTAGGCAAATGAATGTACTGATTAAAGGCCACACTGGATACCATCTTTGGCATGAGAGAGGGATTGGTCCTGAGGGACACACTGTCCGCAAGAAAGATGATGAAAGGCTCCACTGCCATAAGGGCCTGTAATTCAGATACCCTTCTTGCTGAAGTGATGGCTAAAAAAGGGATGCTGTTTTCCAAGAAAGAAATTTTAAATCTGCAGTAGCAGCTGGCTCGAAAGGAGGAAGGTGAGTTTCTCCTATACAAAGTTAAGGTCCCAGGCTGGAGTTGGAGCTCTCCTGGCTGGTCTTAAATTTTTGGCCCCTCTGAGGAACTACTTGAGCAGTGGGAGAGAAGAGGAGAGGTTCTGTGTTATAATGAGCTGAAATGGCTGAGGCTTGAATTTTTATTGGAGGAAAAAAAAAGACAGGCCCTTGTGAAGCATCTCTGTAAAATCGGAGGTAAATTGGGCACTGCTGTGCTCATCCCTTGAGACTGGTTCCAGGCAGAGAATCTTTTCCATTTTTCAGCATAAGATTTTCTAGTACTAGGCCTCCTTACCTCTAAAATGACCTCCATCACTGGTTTACTGAGGGATGGTAAAGGAGAGCTTAGGTAATTAGCCAGGCTGCTAGGTTCAGTGTTTGAAGCAGAGGGTGCAGAATCTGGTTCTCCTGCTGAGACAGCAGGGTAGGAGTCTGAGGCAGGTGCCATGGGGCCAACAGTGACACAATGCGCAGGAGGAGGTACCAGTGTTGGAGTGGCCAGGCTGGTTCAATCAAAATCATCCTTGGTTTGTCTTGTTTGATCTTTAGCAGTACTTTGGAGAGCAGAGGCAGAGGAAAAGCATAAAATGATAGTTTTTTCCCGCTGAAGGACAGAGCATCCACTTTCTAAGACTGTCTGTGGGGAGTCCTTGCACAAAATTTTTTCAATTGATAGTTCGGGGGGGGGGGGGAGGAGGCAAACGGGTCTATATCTGGGCTCCCCCATTTGATTGTCAACATGTTGAAAATCCTTTGTTCCAGTTTCCACTCGTGTGGGTCCACGAGGATTCTGCTTAGTCCATCTGCCAGTGTATTTAGTTTTCCTGGCAGGAATTGAGCTTGTAGATGTACTTGGCAGCTCAAGGCTGTGTTCCACAATGCCATGGCTACTCTGCAGAGGGGGTAAGAATGTGTACCCCCCACTTGTTTATGTACCACATAACAGTGGTGTTGTCCGTCCTTACCATTAATTGTCCTGGAGGAAGGTGGTCCTTGAAGGCTGTCAGAGCATTCGGTACAGCCAACATTTCTTTACGATTGATGTGAAGGTGCATTTGAATTGGGTTCCATTTACCCTGAATGCACTTCCCTGCCAGATGCGCTCCCTCATGCATAGTCTGATGCGTCTGTTAGGGTTTGGGCGGCAGGGGGTAGTGTGAATGGTAGTCCCTTGTTTTGGTGGCAGGCCTCTGTCCACCAAAGGAACTCTAGGCATAGACAAGGAATGATAGGAATCATTGCTTCTAGATCCGGAGAATGTTCACACCATAGGCTTTTTAGATACCACTGTAGTTTCCCTCATATGCAGTCTTGCATATGGAATTAGAAGAATGCAGGAGGCCATGAACCCCAAGGCTTGTAGTATTTGCCTTGCAGATAGCAGGGTTTTTGTGACCACTTGTTTGAAGTAGGTTGTCAAGTGAATTTGTTTCTCTGGCATGAGGAAAGCCCTCTGGGAAGTTGTATTCAAGCTTGCTCCCAGGAATATAATTTATTGACAGGGTAACCAGGTGTGATTTATTTTCGTTAATGGTGTACCCCAGACAAGTTAGCACACACTGTACAAAAGCCAGATGATTCAAAAGTTTGTCTAATTCAGACAGAAAACCAGGACAATCATCTAGGTATTGGTATACTTGAATATTTCTTTGCTTGCAAGATGCAAGGACTGGAGCTAGGCACTTTGTGAATACCCTGGGCACAGTAGATAAGGCAAAGGGCAGTGCAGAAAACTGATGGTGCGTGTAGCCTGCTTTGAAGCGTAGGTATCTTCTGCAAGATTCCCTGATTGGAATGTGCAGGTATGTTTCTTTAAATTTAGTGTTGCCAACCAGGCATCTTTGCTTAGCATAGGAAGCAACTGGTGAAGAGTCAGCATCTTGAATTCTGGAATCACCAAAATGGTGTTTAGAGTAGGCAGGCCCAGGATAGGATGCCATTGATCGTCTTTTCTGGGTACCAGGAAAAATCTCGAGTAGAAACCTTGTCCATTTTTCTCTTCTGGTACCAACTGAATAGCCCCTATGCTTGAGAGAGTGTACTTGCTTTTGGGCCTCTGACCACTGCTTTGGAGGTAGATCTGGCCAACCGCTTGGAGTTGGTGACGTGTGTAAGTGAAATCTGCATCATTGGGACACTATTTAAAACCCATTTGTCCTGGGTAACGAGTCCCCATTTCTTTGCATTAAGTGCAATCTTTCCCCCCAAAGGGGCAGCCAGTTGAGAAGTGCTTGGAAGTTTTAAAAAGAAGTTGAGACAGTTTGCTATAGGGGGGAGTTTTATTACTCCCAAATTTGGAAGTGTAGGCCCCCCACTGCTTAGACCTGTGCGTCCCCTGGAACTGAAGCCTGGGTGCTCTGCTGGATCTGGGTTTGGACTAAGGAGGTCTGGAAGAGGCAGGAAAGGACCAATTCGTAGAAGGCCAATGCCTACTAAATCTTGGAGGTTGTACTTGTAAAAAGTCTAACAGTTTGCATACATTTAGCTTTTTCCTCCATCTTTTTAAGAACTTCTGCCCTGTTACCTAACAGGTGGCACGGATTTAAGGGAGCATCCAGTAATTTCGCTTTAACATGATCTGGCAAGGATTGTTCCTTAAGCCAAGCATGCCTTTTAAGTACAGACCCAGTTAACGCAGCCCTGCAAGATGCCTCTAGTGAATCAAAACCACACTGCAATGTATATTTACCAACTTGTTCAGCAGAATGCATAAAATCATGTAAATCCTTATTTTCAACACAATCAGGAATCAACATAATTTTCTGTTTAAGCAATCCAATAATATGCTGCTGATACTTTAACATATGAAACTGGCAATTCAAGGCCCTAATGGCCAAAGTTGCAGAAGTATTTATCATATTTTAACAGTTGTGAATGAAGTGACACCATAGGGCAGTGTTTAAATGTTTTTAATTATTTAATAGCAACTTCAATTTCATTGGTTATGTTCTTAATTGCTTTTAATTACTTAAAGTATAAAATGTGTAGGCTGAGATTTTATTTTATCTGATTAAGTTGATGACGAAAACGTGATTCCACATTGTCAACGTTAGTCTTGTGTTGTGTCTTATATTAAAGCCATTTGTGTCATAACTGGATTCGAGGTGCTTTTATGCTGGTTTATTAGTTTATTTTGGCACCATCCGTTTCTTTTGGTTAAAGTTGCAGAAGTGTATACCTTGTTATCCCCTCTATCCAGCGCCCTGGAGTCTCTATCAGAGGGGGTAGGGATTTTTGGCAGTGGTAGCTTTAATGCCCTTGGGTCCCTGTGAAATGGTTTCAGGATCCGCAGTAGGATTTTTGAAAAGGAACTTGAGAGTCAGGAACCCTGTAATACCAGTCAGGTTTTCTGGAAACAGGAGGTAAAGAGTCAGGGGCCATGCTAGATTCTGAAAAGGCATCATCAATGACCAGTACAGGAGGTATAGCTAAAGGCCTGTGCTGGGGCAGGAGTAAGAAATCCCTAAGCCTCTTTTTAGAATCGGAGAAATCCTGACTTTCCCAACAAAAAAGCTCCCTGAGAGTGTGCAAGGTTTTACCAAAAGAGAAATCCTCTGGGGGGAAGCAGAGGGAATAGAGTCCTCAGCATCAGAATCCTCATAGGTAGATAAGGATGAATCCTGGTCATCAGAGGAAACAAATTTCAGAATCATGGTCAGAAGTAGCATAAGCAAACTCAGTCCTAGGTCCCTTAGAGGGGGAAGGTTGGCTTCCCCTGATTAAAGTAATAAGGTCTTCAGTCATTCTTATCATTTGTTCTTTAGGCATAGAGGCATGACCATGTGGTCTGGGCATCAGTTTAGGCCTCGAAGAAGATGGTACCAGTTTAATATGCAAGTCAGTAGGCCTGAATACACCCTCAGAAGTCTGTGCTGCACAGCGGCTCCGGACCCATCCAAGGTAGAGACATCTGCAGGTTCCACAGTTGAAGCATCTCATGGCATACTGGACTCTGAATGGGTCTAAGTAGAGGCCTGCAAATCTGAAGTAGCAGGTATCAGGGGCTGCAAAAGCACCCGAGTACCGGCGAACTGGGCGGCCTGTCTTGTCTTTATCTTTGCGTTTTTTCTGAATGTCTGTAGTCGGTAGGCTTACCGAAGACATAACAGGATAATTGAACCTAGCACCAAAAAATTTAGAAGTGCAAGTATACAGACTACGGATAGTTCGTTAAGGCACAAAACCGACAGCAAGGTACATTGTGGTCAGGGCCTAGGCAAGGAATACAGTACGAATGAAAATCTTTGAGTTATTTGCTTTCCACAAGAAATGCAATTATTTACTTTTACTGACATCAGTTTAGAGCAAGAAAAGTTTCCCCAATGGGGTACTTAGCTTTTAGTTGAAGACTTTGGTTCTGAAACTCGAAAATGAAAATTTCAGGAGTTGGCCGACCGGCACTTGCGAACTGCTTCTGCTTCGGGCACCGCACGGCAAGAAAGACTGATGTAATGACGTCAGCTGCATGTTTTATACCCCTGATGACCTGATGTCACAGAAGAGACAGCAACTGACGTACGACCCAAGACTTTGTTAATCAGACCGACTGAGGGCTACTGCAAGCAGATAATCCAAATGTAATGACTGCAACAGTGAAACACGAAGAACATCAGGAGGGATAGCTAGAGGCCTGTGTTGAGGCAGTTTTATAAACTCCCCAAGTCTCTTTTTGGACTGAGAATAGTCCTGGCTTTCTCAGCGGAAATGCTCCAAAAGAAAAATCTTCTGGAGGGGAAGCAGAGGGAATGGAATCCTCTGCATCAGAATCCTCATAAGTAGATAAGGGTAAATCCTGGTAGTCAGAAGGAACAGAGATATCAGAGTCCTGATCAGAAGAATCAAAGAAAATAAGCTCTAGGTCGCTTAGAGGGGGAAGGCTGGCTTCCCCTAATTAAAGGTAATAACGTCTTCAGCAATTCTAATAATTTGTTTTTGAGGCATATGAGCCTGAAAATGAGCTTTGGTCGCCAGTTTTCTAGGCTTAGTGCTAGCTTTAGGCCTGTGGAATTCGGTATTCTTCGCTTGAAACAATGCAGTTGGTTTGATATGAAAATCAGTAGGCCTGAATACTCTCTCAGAAGCCGGTGCCTGCACAGCGGCTCCGGATCCATCCAAGGGAGAGACATCCACAGGTTCCATAGTCAAATAAGCATCTCGCGGCATACGGTACTCCGAATGGGTCTCAGTAGAGGTCTGCGAATCTGTAGTAGTGGGTATCAGGGGCTGCGAAAGCACCTCACTGAGTACCAGCAGATTGGTGACTAGCTTATCGGGAAGAGTCGTCGGCAGTTTTGGACCTATGCAGGTCTGTCTTTATTTTTACGTTTTTTCGGAAGATCAGTAGTCGGATGGCTTAACGAAGCCATTTCGGAGTGCGGAGATCAAGAACGCAAGTATTTAACTACAAAAATAGCCAGACTATGAATAGTTTAGGCGTTGAACAAGGCACAAAACAGACAGCGAGGGACGTCATTGTCTGGGCCTAAACAGGTGACACAGTAAGAATGAAAATCTCTAGGAGGTATTGGCTTTCCACAGGCAAGACAATTGTTACTTTTTTCTGACATCGGTTAGAGCAAGAAAAAAGGATACCAAACGGGGTACTTATCTTTTTGTAGACTTCAGGTCTGAAACTCAAACGAAAATTTCAGGAGTCTGCCGACCGGTACTTGCGAACTGCTTCTGCTTTGAGCACCGCATGGCAAGAAAGACTGATGTAATGGCATCGGATGCATGTTTTACACCCCCCTGAGGAACTGACGTCATGGAAGAAGCGACAGCATCCGATGCAGAAATCCCAAGACTCTGGTATTCAGGCCAGTTGAGGGCTACCTGCAGGCAGACAACCCAAATGTGATTACTGCAACAGTGAAACACTAACATAAAAGGGATTCACAAATTCAAGGATATAACTAGTATGGTACTCAAGTTAGCTTTATTGGTAGATATTGTACTTCATGAATCCAGAAAGGACATTTCAGTGTTGCAGAACATTTTGACACAGTTTAAGTCTTTTGGAATATAAAATAAAACAAAGCCTACAGCTATAAATTAAGTACCCACATATGAACTGGTTCAGTAAATGCCCAGACATCATCCTATGATGTTCCCAGAAGTATTTAAGTGCACCGATTAAAAAAAATATTCTGTTACAGCAACTAAGGATGTGTGGAAAGAAGCGAATGACAATACAAAAACTGAAGCTTGAAGCTCCTGATTATGGATATGGACAGCAAGATACAAGCAGAGAAAATATTTATTTAGCTCCCTTGATCTTGTACATATCAGGCATATTTTTTATCAACCAAAAGAGAAGTTTTGGACGATTATAAATAGGTGAACGAATGGACTGGAGAGAGAAGGACAAGAGAATCAAGTGGGATAACCTGCGAGTGTTAGGCATTTCAGTCCGTTATAAAGCGACATGTCTGATGTGATGGAAAGACTGGCGGCAAGGCCTATGCAAAGGCCAAGACTCGCTCATTGCGAGCTGGACTGCAGTTCCTGGTTGGTCGTGTTCATAGGCTCCTGAGAAAGGGAAATTATGCCGAATGGGTTGGGGCTGGAGCACCTGTACTTGAATATATAAAAACTGCAGAAATTCTAGAGTTAGCTGGTCATGCAGCTCGAGATAAGAAAAATGGCATTATTCCTACGCATCTGCAATTGGCAGTCTGAAATGAAGAAAAGCTGAATAAATTGTTGGGAGGTGTCACTACTGCACAAGGTGGAGTGGTTCCCAATATCCAGTCTGTGCTGCTTCCTGAGAAAACAGAAAAACCTGTAAAGTCAAAATAAAGAATACTTCAAGACCCATGGAACAAGTTAAGCCAATGCAAGAAAAGAACACGGAGAACTTACCATTAGGGATATCTGCAAGTACGGTTATTAAAACAAACAAAAAAAATTTTGGGAAGAGGGCGCAGGAATTTACTGAAGAAAATTATCAAAGAAACTAATATAGTGAGAAGCAAATAACTCAAGAGGGAAATGTAACAGTGGGATGAGGCTAAGCAAAAGTTTGAACTGCAGGTTTGAAACTGCCTTACCTGATCAGGACTGCTAGGAGCAGAGGAAGAGAAATAAAAAAATATGACCGTGGCAACTGCAAGACCAGCTCTGGTACGGAGTTCTATTGAATTCAGAAAAATACATTAAAAAAAAAGGGGGGGGGGTGAATAAAAGACTCATGATAAAAACTGTAAAAATCAATTAAAAGAAGTTATAAAAGAATGCTAAGGCAATTTACAAAGGGAACAATGTGAAGAAATCTGTACAGATCCCAAGCATGCAGCAAGTCCAGAAAGTGTAGGATTTATGAAACACCTGTTTGCAGATGCATTTTCATAACCCAGAAAAATACATTAAAAAAAAAGGGGGGGGGTGAATAAAAGACTCATGATAAAAACTGTAAAAATCAATTAAAAGAAGTTATAAAAGAATGCTAAGGCAATTTACAAAGGGAACAATGTGAAGAAATCTGTACAGATCCCAAGCATGCAGCAAGTCCAGAAAGCTTAGGATTTATGAAACACCTGTTTGCAGATGCATTTTCATAACCCAAGTAGACTTTCAGCAAACTTTTCAAGTAGATGGCAAATGCTGAGGATGCAAATGTGATGACAAAGACATGGAGTATTTTTTTTTTTTTTGGTGGGGGGGTGTAGTTCGTTCACTACAGAGTACTTTGACAGAAATTTTGGAGAGATAAATGGTTGGACTATCGAAATCTTTCTTTTCAGCAAGACTATAGGGTCTGAATTGCCTAGACATAACATTAAAATTAGTAAGACGTAACAGTTTTCCAACAGATTTTTATTTTTAGCAGAAATCAAGCTATTCTTAATGTAAAGGAAATTCTGAATAATTTAAGAGAGAACAGAACTGGAAGCAGAACCTTTTGAGAAGTTTCACAGAAAAAAAATGGAATTTGTGGAAACAATGAGAACAAGGTTCTGGAGGAGGACAGATTTAAGGGAATGCATTTTGCATTGCTGCAATCTTCCCTGCATTCACCCTTTTTTATGAATTACCTTGCTTCAGTTTCAGCCTGGGACCCATGCATATCTGCAGAGAAGAGGGCTTGGTAGGACATAGCAGAATGTCACTATTCTCAAAAAAGATCAGTGTTCTTCCTTCTCTAGCCAGTCACCCCATAAGAACAGAAAAAGGGCCAAGCACAAGAGGAAGCATTTGGACTTGTCCCAAGAGAGTCTCCCATCTCTGGACAACGAAACTGCCTAAGAAGCAGACTCCCCCAATCCCTTCTACATAACACCAATTTCAAAGAAATCCCAGAAGCAGTCAAGATTAAGGTAGGATGGTCTTGTGACCCACTTCTATTTCTGAGGAGGTCTTCCAAGTCTTATGGCTTATAAAGTCTATCTTGAGCGACGTCAATATGACTTGACTGGTTCTCAAATCCTCATGAAATACCTCTGATGTGGTGGCACTTACCCTGAGGAGATCTGACAAGATCTTCCACAGCCTCTGTAGGACTTTGTGCTGGTCACACACACTTCAGGTAGACTCAGTTTTGTGGCAAGAGGTCTAAGAAAAAAAAAAAAAAAAGTCTCAAACCCACAGAGCCCCCATTGTTCACCCACCAAATAAGTGGGTTGTGTATTGCACCTGATAAGGAAGTCTATTTTATATGCTACAATCACTTTCAATGCCTTGCACTATTCTCTATGTGTTTTTCTTCCAGAAAAATTTGTACAATTACAAAAAATGATGGTATGTTGCAGTGGTATTTTGCTTTAACAACATTGGTGTCTGGATGACTTAAATTGCAGGGACTTAAGATAGGTGCACTCTGGGAGAGCTAGAATCAGTATGTTGATCAATGTGACAACTATAACTAAAATCTTGTGTAATTTATCAATTTGGGTAAAATTCACTTACAGGCTAATAATTACAAATCCTGAATGCCAACAAAGAATGATTTTGGAGAACGCAAGAGAAAACCAACCAAGAAAGAAATCTTTGGCCTGGAAGAATCCTGCAGTTCAGCAAAAAGTGGTTCCAGTTTTACCTTTGTTGTGGGAGACTGCTTCCAATAGTTTTGAAGATAAAAAATAAATCAAATGCACTCTGAGGTGTTTGCAACAAGTGAAACACTGAAAATATATATAGTCCAATAACCAAAGGCTGGAAAAATATAAGCTTTAACTGTTCAGATGAACTGGTAAAACTGCAAAAACTCAAGACTGAAATAAAAAAAAACAGGCAGAATACAAGGGTCTTCAAAAACAGCCATTTCAAAAGTCAAGTTAAAAGGACTGATCATGCAGAGAACCGGAGATTTTCTGCTATCCCACTGAAACCAGAAGGAAAAAAACTACATTAATTTTAAGCACATACAGGCAAGCATCAATGACAACAGAACTGTTATACTATCCCAATATTTATTTGATGATAAAAGCAGACAATTGGTGCCTATAACCTGCTTAAATGCAGTTCTTCATGCCCCAGTGAAAAAGTCTGTACTTTATCAGAGCAATGCATTTTCAAAAAATTTCAAATTCAAAGCAAATGTTTGGGTCACCAGAGAAACGGCAGGATTTATTAAGACAGGTTATATTGTATACAACACAAATCTGGGAATAAGAAAGCAGCAGAGCCCTATTAATAAAGATGCAAATCATACCAGTAGATTGCGTTACTACTGACAAAACTGTGGCGGGAGGGAAAAAGTATTAAAGTTGGAAAACCCAGTTTTTGGGGAAAAGTTACTGTACACCAAGTTAAAGAAAAGCAAGTTTAACCCAATTGGAGAATGTCAAGAGGCAGGTATGAAATTCAAGTTGTGATACCCAAATTTCTTCAGAATTTTTTTTTTTTCTGAAGGATCAAGTACATTTTTTGAAGCAAAACAGGCCAAGGAGGATAATTTAGAGAAAGTGTGAGCCAGCAAACAGAAAGGACTCTCCTTGCATTACTCTTACAGAGACTTTGTTTCCCACAAGAAAGTGCTTGAGTGACATAACACACACACACACACACACACACACACACACACACACACACTAGTTGACTAGAACATTCAGGAGCATCTTGGACTTGGACCAGAGACTGGTATTGGGAGATGAAGAGAAAGACAAGCAACTCTGAACGTGGCAAGTAAATGGAAACATCAACCCCATTAGCTGTAGGAATATACATGTGAAATGTGGCTTTGCAAAACCCTAAGCTGAGAGTCAATTTTTCTTTTCTTTGACCACTGAAAAAGGTTAAAGGCACGGCCTGTTCAATCCTCTGAAAAATGTTATCTTCTTAACAGTTGATAAATTAGGAGTGCTTCTCCTGGCACAGAAATTTCACACCACATGCACATTTTTGGTCTTAATCACAACCAAAACTCACAAGATTACTGACCTCTCTCAACAATTAATCATAACAGTATAGTAGATGACTAGATAAACACCTACCCAAGCCCAAAAAACAGAGAATAAAATGAAGCCATCACAAGGAAGGGAGGGAGGAGTAAAGTGGCATCATAACAAGGTGGGAGTTTTGTTACAAAACTGACAGGCTATGACAGTCCCTAATCCGGGCCAATCAGGGAGCCTTAATTCTCACCACTGACACCGGTGAGGGACGGCTACTAGAAACCAAAATGGACACAGTATTTTCAGATTCAGTTCTCTGTACCAATATCTCTTAACAGCACAAAGGGAGCACACTCCAGACCCAGGGCTGGACTCTCTCATGCAATTTTTCCAGGCTCCAAAAAAGACTCCATACTGACCCCTTTGGAGAACTGTGTCCCTGTTCCAAGTAGCTGTCACTCGCACTTGGATATTTAATGATCTCACACACACACCTGGGAAAGACTGGCACAGATTTACCAGCTGTGCCCCTCTAACCAGACTAAGATAATTACGGTGCCACCAATCAGCTACTCTAAGGCCTTTACAAGGGTCCTCAATTATACAGAGTAAAATGAATACTAATACAAATGGCAGAGTTTATTCAAAGCAGCAAGGCTTTCAGGAGTGGCCACAGTGTCACTAAAATAAGCGTACGTACGTATTCTCAAAATGTTAAAAGTATTCTCTAAAAGACCAGCCACAATGAAATGTATAGAAATATTTAATAAATAAAATAGAAAACACGGGAATACTGAATATCTAGTTGCAATAAACACCAGAGTTTCAATCACAAGAAATATTAAAGATATGACAGATGGCTAGATTCACACAGATACAGAAACACACTAAATCAATCTCACTATAAAATTTTCCTGCCTGATATAAAGAATTACTACTACCTGGTTATTTAACACAGCAAGTCAAAGTGTTGACTTGCTTACTACGGCAAGCCAAAACTAGGTGTGCAGTTGTGTGAGAGATCTTTCCAGTCAGGTTCCGAAAAACAAAGTGTTGCTGCAAGAGTTCTAGAATACCTCTCACTAATATCTAAAAAATCATTTCAGTGCTAGTTACAGATCATCACATCTGGTCACGTGACTCTGGTACAATACACACACACAGAGCTTCCTAAGATCTGTTGCAGCATCCAAAAGCTATAAAACATTTTCAAAAACTTTAAACCTTCCAGAGCCCAAGGACAATACTGCAAGATTCCTAGTCCTGGTTTTCCCAGGCATTTTTGTCTCTAGCTACAATCAGACCTGAAAGATTCAACCATTATGGCCTAAACCACCCCAATTAATTTTCAACCTATTTTTCAAAATTAGCTGGACTGATGTTACTCTCATACCTTCCAGAATTCTCTCTTAAAATATATACATTTAACCCGACATATAATAATTAGTATTTGACAAACATTTATCTCCTTTCTGTCCAGCAGGACCCACTGTTGATGTATTTTTAACACAAGCAACTTTACAAATGCATTTTAACATGAGCATCTGTACAACTCAGTGTGACAGTCAAACGACAAATTCTTTACAAAATTCCAGATAGCTATGTTGTCATATGTTACACATGCACTACCCTATTCTCCTTGGCACAGATGGCACTACCTCATATCACACAAGATAACACAATTTAAATGAAAACATAGACTGGAAAGAAAGCAAGGGACGGGTCTGAACTGCACCAACTGAAAATTAAATAAAAAGAAATAGCACAAATTAAAACATCATATTTGCAAATGAAACAGCAGTAGTCTGGGACCATCGCCTGGGTGATACAAACGCCACTGTGCAGAAGAGATCTGTAGAAAAAGGGTCTAGGACATCAGGGACTATGGGTAAGAGGAGGGGCTTCAGAAAACTAGGGAAGTTATATGGGTTGAGCTAAGTATCTGCTGGTCTTACAGGTGCTGAGAATTTTAGCTCCATTGCCAGACCATGTTTTTTCATGCTTAACTGCCAAGCCAGTGGTTCATACAATTAATCCTAATCTCTGGCAAGATTGCAAGAAAAAACACCCTAATCATCTCTGCAAAAAAAAATACCAATGCAGAATCTTCTTCAAAGATTCTGTCCAATTTCTAATCCATAGCCACTCAACGACACTATTCTTAGTGCTGCTTTAGGAACTGCAACTGCATTTTCTCTGCTCTTACAGTAGTGAAGAACCTTGTAATTCAAGGGCCTTGGTAGACCATTTACTTATTTTCCAGGCTCATACTACTGGGTTTGCTGTAAAACCAAGCTACTTTAAGTTTTATTTTATACCAACCCTTTATAGTGGGTTACACATCATCCACCCTATCCTGTAATGGCCCTCAGGATTCAGTACTAAATTCAATCTTCTCCCCCCTTAGATTCTCCCATTAGAAATTTGTCTTCTTCAACCAACTTGTATATGATGATCTGCTTCAACTCAAAGCCAGAAAAAAGTTGTAAAATAACTAGAGAGAAAAAGGTAACAGAATGGGAAGCCAATAATTTGGACTTCAGATTACTGATTGATAACAATCCTTAATAGGGATGGCAGAGTTATAGGCAAACCGAAAGAAATAGGGGTGTTCCACAACAAAAGACCAGCACTGGTACAGTTTTTAGTAGAATCGAGAACAGAAGCTGCCATTAAAAAAGGGAATAAGTAGTAGTGCATATAAAATATTACATGGTAACTATAAGAATCAGCAGGAGGTTAGAAAGGATTAGGAAGAGAAATTGGATAAGCAATTCACCAAAACACTGGGAGGATGTGTGTGTGTCTCTCCCAAATATGCAACAAAATCTAGAAGATTTAGGACTTCTGCTTGGAAATGTTTACACAGATATTTTTATACCCCAAGAAGACTCCAGAGAATCTTTCCGCAGGTAAACAGCAAAGTTGGAGGTGTGATGGGGAAGAAAGAGTACTTGGGACCATACAGTCTGGGAGAGTGGTGAGTTGGCGAACTTTAAGGATTCCCTGTGGGATGCACTGTTGGAGATGCTGGGTGGGCAGACTGGTGTGACGAGGGAGAGGATTTTTCTGAGCTACGATACAGAATCTGAATTGCCTAGACATGGTAAGGCCTTGCTGTGTCTAATTATGGTGGCTGCCAAAAAAGCAATTACTAGAAAATGGAAATCAAAATCTAAACCAACCATATCACAAGTAACGAATATAGTAACGGAGATTAAAAAAAAAAAAAAAAAAACTGAAAATGAAATCTTTAAAAAAGGGCAGGAGCAAACTACATAAAGAAAAAATGAGAATTGCAGGAACAATACATACAGGGGAGGAATGGTTTAAAAGGCGGCAGGAAACGAGCTACGTAATGTTTGACTAAAAATGATTGGGTAGATTATAAGTGAGATAAGAGATGTATGTTTGCAACTGGGAGTGTGTCAGCGTGGTTTGTGAAGCAAAATGCATGCGACTAAGGGTTGTGTTGGTGTGGTTCATTTTTCATTTATGTAAATGTATGATTGCTTATATCATAAGTGATGGGTTAATAAAGATGTTTGTTTAAAAAAAGGGGACAGGAACTGTATAATTTATGTAAATGTTGCTTAGGTTATATGATATATAGCAATATATGTCAAGTATAATGTTTGTTAATGCAGTTTGACTACTTTGTACACATGTAAGTTTGCCTATGTCACAAGTGATAACTCAAGACTTACGGGTGACCTAATTTAAAAGGATGGACTAGTCTACAGTGTACAGTTGCTGACCTGACCTTTCAAAAAGCAGAGACCTTAATAAAGGAGCTGCAAAGTAAATTAATAAAATATTGCGACACAGAGAGAGAGAGCGTTACTTTTTTGGGAGTTGGAAGCTGGGGAATATAGGGCATCCAACCTCAGACTGAGGTCTGGTGTACATTTCGGAGACCCTACCTCAAGCAAGTTATTTTATCGTCTTTTTTTGCAAATAAGTGACTTGCCTGGATTCTCACACATCATCCTAGCAACAGTCTCCCCATACGAAAACTCTATTGGAATTAAGAAACGAGCATTTTCATCATCTGAATCAAGCTGTCACGGGGAATGAATACGAGAGGAATAAGCTGAGGAATCCTC
>NC_056725.1:429971003-429998732 GCF_019279795.1 Protopterus annectens
GGAATTTGGTTCCCGGGGGGGCGCCCTGAGAAAGGCTGTAGAGGTAGATGCAGCCTTGGTTGAATGGGGTCTGATGCCTGTAGGATAGGTTTTCCAAGGTGCTTATAGCAGAAATGAATGCAGTGGCCTATCCATTTTGAAATTGTTTGTTTTGAAATAGCTTTCACCTCTGTCCCTGCAGCAAATGCCACCAGCAGTTGTTCAGATTCTTTGAGGTTTAGTCCTGTCCAAGTAGAATCTAACCTGTCTTTGCACATCTAAAGAGTGCAGTATTCGTTCCCCTTTGTTCTGTGGGTTAGGAAAGAAGGTAGGCAAATGAATGGACTGATTAAGAGCCACACTGGATACCACCTTGGGCATGAAGGAGGGATTGGTTCTGAGGGACACCCTGTCCGCATGAAAGATGATGAAAGGTTCCACTGCCATAAGGGCCTGTAATTCAGATACCCTTCTTGCAGAAGTGATTGCTAAAAGGAAAGCTGTTTTCCAGGAAAAAAAAATTTAAATCTGCAGTAGGAGCTGGCTCGAAAGTAGGAAGAGTGAGTTTTTCCAAGACAAAGTTAAGATCCCAGGCTGGAGTTGGAGCTCTCCTGGGTGGCCTTAAAATTTTGGCCCCTCTGAGGAACTGCTTGAGCAGTGGGTGAGAGAAGAGGGAAGGCTCTGTGCTATAATGAGCTGAAATGGCTGAAGCATGAATTTTGATGGCAGAAAAAGACAGGCCCTTATGAAGAATCCTAGTCATGTATTGTAGAATCTGAGGTAAATTCCTTGAGATTGGTTCCAGGCACAGAATCTTTTCCATTTTGCAGCATAAGATTTCCTAGTACTAGGCCTCCTTGCATCTAAAATGATATCCATCACTGATTTACTGAGGGGTGGGGTAAAGGACAGATTAGGTAATTAGCCAGTCTGCTAGGTTCAGGGTTTGCAGCTGAAAGTGCAGAATCTGGTTCTCCTGCTGAGACAACAGGGAAGGAATCTGAGGCAGGTGCCATGGAGCCAAGCATGACACACTGCACAGGAGGGGGTATCAGTGTTGCCGAGGCCAGTCTGGTGCAATTAAAATCGTCCTTGGCTTGTCCTGTTTGATCTTTAGTAGTATGTTGGAGAGCAGAGGCAGAGGAGGAAAGGCATAAACTGATAGGTCTTTCCAGCTGAAGGATAGAACATCCACTTTCCAAGCTAGCTTGTGTGGAATCCTTGTGCAAAATTTGTCCAGTTGATTGTTCTGGGGGGAGGCAAACAGGTCTATATCTGGGCTCCCCCATTTTCTTGTCAACATGTTGAAAATCCTTGGTTCCATTTTCCACTCATTTGGGTCAATGAGGTTTCTGCTTAGTCCGTCTGCCAGTGTATTTAGTTTTCCTGGCAGGAATTGAGCCTGTAGATTCACTTGGTAGCTCAAGGTTGTGTTCCACAATGCCATGGCTAGTCTGCAGAGGGGGTAAGAATGTGGTACCCTCCTGCTTATGTACCACATGACAGTGGTATTGTGCGTCTTTACCATTAGTTGTCCCAGAAGAATGTGGTCCTTGAAGGCTGTCACAGCATTCTGTACAGCTAATATTTCCTTTTGATTTTTGTGCAGGTGCATTTGACTTGGGTTCCATTTGGCCTGAATGCACTTCCTTGCCAGGTGAGCCCCGCATGCATAGTCTGATGCGTCTGTTAAGATTTGGGCGGCAGGGGGTAATGTGAATGGTGGTCCCCTGTTTGGTGGCAGGCTTCTGCCCACCAAAGGAAATCTAGGCGTAGGCAAGGTACGATAGGGATCCTTGCTTCTAGATCCCGTGAATGTTGACACCATAGGCTTTTGAGATACCATGTTAGTTTCCTCATATGCAGCCTTGCATATGGAATTAGAAGAATGCAGGAGGCCATGAACCCCAAGGCTTGGAGTATTTGCATTGCAGATAGCTGTTTTTTTGTGGCCACTTGTTTGAAGTAAGTTATCAAATGATTCAGTTTCTCTGGCGTGAGGAAAGCCTTCTGGGAAGTAGTATTCAAGCTTGCTCCCAGGAATATAATTTGTTGACAGGGTACCAGGTGGGATTTCTTTTTGTTTATGGTGAACCCCAGGCAAATCAGTACCCTTTGAACAAAGGCCAGATGATTCAAACGAATGTCCTTGCTTTCTGCCTGAATTAGACAATCGTCCAGGTATGGGTATATTTGAATATTTCTTTGCCTGCAAAATGCAATGACTGGATTTAGGCACTTTGTGAATACCCTGGTAGCAGTAGATAAGCCAAAGGGCAGTGCAGAGAACTGATAGTGCATGTAGCCTGCTTTGAAGCATAGGTATCTTCTGCAAGACTCCCTGATAGGGATGTGCAGGTATGCTTCTTTTAAGTCTAGTGTTGCCAACCATGCATCCTTGCCTAGCATAGGAAGCAGCTGGTGAAGAATCAGCATTTTGAATTTTGGAATCACCAGAAAGGGGTTTAGAATAGAAAGGTGTTTAGAATAGAAAGGTCCAGGATAGGGCATCATGTATTGCCTTTTCTGGGTACCAGAAAAAGTCTCTAATAGAAACCTTGTCCCTTTTCCTCTTCTGGTACCAAGTGAATAGCCCCCATGTTTAAGAGAGAGGGAGTACTTGATTTTGGGCCTCTGCCCACTGATTTGGGGGTAGATCTGGCCACCCGCTTGGTGTTGATAACATGTGGAAATGAAATCTGTATCCTTGGGACTCTATATTTAAAAGACATTTGTCCTGGGTATTGAGTTCCCAGTTTTTGGCCTGCAGATCAATCTTTCTGCCTAAAGGAGCATTCAGATGGGAAGTGCTTGGAAGTTTTAAAAGCAAGTCAATGAGACAGTTTTCCATAGGGGGGGAGTCTTACTATTCCCAGGTTTGGTTGTGGAAACATCCCACTGCCTAGTCTTGTGTGTCTCTTGGGACTGAAACCTGGGGTTTCTGCTGTGTCTGGGTTTGGCTTGAGAAGACCTGGAAGGGGCTGGAAAGGACCAATTTTTAGAGGGCCAGTGCCTACTAAATCTAGGAGGCTGAACTTGTAAGAAATCTTTAACAGTTTGCACAGATTTAGCTTTATCTTCCATCTTTTTAAGAACTTCCTCAGCCTTATTGCCAAACAGGCGGTCCTGATTTAAGGGAGCATCCAACAATTCAGCTTTAACATTATCAGGCAAAGATTGTTCCTTAAGCCAAGCATGCCTTCTAAGCACAGACCCAGTAACAGCAGCCCTGTAAGAGGCCTCTAATGAATCAAATCCACATTGCAAAGTTTGTTTTCCAACTTGTTCAGCAGAATGCATTAAATCTTGTAATTCTTTATTTTCAGCACAGTCTGGAAGTAACATCATTTTCTGTTTAAGCAATCCAATAACATGCTGTTGATACTTTAACATATGAAACTGGCAGTTTAAAGCCCTAATGTCTAAGGTTGCAGAAGTGTAAACTTTCTTAACCCATCTATTCAGCGCCCTGGAGTCTCTATCAGAAGGGGTAGGATTTTTAGCAGTAGAAGCCTTAATGCCCGTGGGTCCCTGTGAAATAGTCTCTGGATCTGCAATAGGATTTTTAAAAAGGAACTTGTGACAATCAGGAACCCTGTAATATCTGTCAGGTTTTCTGGGAGCAGGAGGCAAAGAATCAGGGGCCAAACTAGATTCCAAAAAGGCATCATCAACAATGTCTAGTACAGGAGGTATAGCAACAGGCCTATGCTGAGGCAGGTGTAAGAAATCCCTAAGCCTCTTTTTTGAATCGGAAAAATCCTGGCTTTTCCAGTGGAAATGCTCCCTTAGAGTATGTAAGGTCTCACCAAAAGATAAATCCTCTGGAGGGGAAGCAGCGGGAATAGAGTCCTCTGCATCAGAATCCTCATAAGTAGATAAAAGCAAATCCAGATCATTGGAAGAATCAGAAAAATCAGAATCCTGTTCAGAAGATTCATAAACAACTTCAGTCCTAGGCCTCTTAGAAGGGGGAGGTTGGCTTCCCCTGATTAGAGTTATAAGATCTTCAGCCATTCTTATCATTTGTTTTTTAGGCATAGAGCCTAAGTATGCAGTCTGGGCATCGGTTTCTTAGGCATGGTTCGAGATTTTGGCCTAAATGAAGAAGGAGGCATCGGTTTAATATGCAAGTCCATAGGCCTGAATACTCCCTTAGAAGCCGGTGCCTGCACAGCGGCTCCAGACCCATTAAAGGTAGAGACATTCGCAGGTTCCACAGCTGAAGCATCTCGCGGCATACCGGATTCCAAATGGGTTTCAGTAGAGGCCTGAGAATGTGCCTGAGTACCGGTGAACTGGCGACTGGCTTAGAAGAAGCGTCGTCAGCAGTTTTGGACCTCGGCGGCCTGTCTCTGTCTTTATCTTTGCATTTTTTCGGAATCCCGGTAGTTGGATGGCTAACTGACAACATTTCTGGATAATTAAACCTAGAACCGAAGTATTTAGAAGCGAAAATATACCGACGATGGATAGTGTTCTGATTAAATAAAGCACAAAACCAACAGCAAGGTACATCGTGGTCAAGGCCTAGGCAAGGAATACAGTGCGAATGAAAATCTTTGTGAGGTATTTGTTTTCCACAAGTAATGCACTTATTAACTTTTACTGACATTGGAAAGGAGCAAGAAAAAAAAGTTTCCCCAACGGGGTACTTGGCTTTAGTTGAAGACTTCGGTTCTGAAACTCGAAAACGAAAATTTCAGGAGACGGCCGACCGGCACTTGCGAACTGCTTCTGCTTCGGGCACCGCACGGCAAGAAAGACTGATGCAATGGCGTTGGCTGCATGCTTTATACCCCTGACGACCTGACATCATGGAAGAAGGGACAGCAACCGATGCAGGACCCAAGACTTTGTTAATCAGGCTGACTGAAGGCTACTGCAACAGTGAAACATGAAGAACATCTGCCACAAGCTTCAACTCCCGGGCACAAGAGACTCAGTTCTTTCTTCCTCACGAGACCTCCTCTTTGCAGTCTTCCCCAGAACCTGCCACTGAGGAAGCACCCTGCAAAGCATCGTGTAAGAGGAAGTACATGGACTCCACTGAGAAGACACTGACTGAAGATACAGATTTTGATGACGGGGAAGGGTCCCCACAGTCACCCTCTGATGAGGTGTCCTTTGCTGACATCCTCGAGATCCTTAGACAAAGGGGTGACTGGAAGACCTCTAATCCTTCCTCTGAGGAATCCGTATTCCTGCAGGCTTTTTGTGCCTGGCCACCTTCCTCCTGGGTCACTACGCCTGCCAATGAGCACGTCCAGCTCATCCTCTATCGTGCATGGAAGGCTCCTGATACCATGGAAGCGATACCTAGGAGTTCAGATACAATATCACCCCCTGCTGAGCACCCCCACTGGTCACTTGGTCTTCCAGTAGATGCTATGGTGGTGCAGCTGCTAATAAGAAGGATTTGGCAGAAGACAGCCAAACTGTCCATCCGCCCAACCTGGGTGACTGACATATTAGGGAAGCATGTGTTTGCTTCACCGAACTTCGCCATAAGGTCTTTGAATTACTTGCCACATTTTACCAGTCTTCAGCAAGATCTTATCAACCAGCTCTCTGAAACCTTGGCAGGAGCTGTTTCTGACAAAGTCCGTGATAAAGTGGCTTCTCAGATAGCCACCCTAGAGTTCATTTCCAACCCTTCCATGCATCTTATTTCTCACGCATCGGAAGGGGCGGCTAGAGTGGCAGGTGCAGATACAGTCACCAGACGACATGCTTGGATGTGCCTTTGTGACTTTACGGACTCCTTTAAGGCTTCCTTCATGAATGCCCCATAGGGGCCGCTTCTTTGCTTGGCCCTAAATTCAAGGATACGCTGGCACGATGTGAACAAGATGGCAAGACCTTGTCTGCCATTGGTGTCAGACACACCACTCCTTAGCGATTCTATTCCAGAAATCAGAGGAGCAGAAAGATCTGGCACATGAAATCACAGGGTTCTTTCCGGGATGCACGTGCCGAGTTTTCCCCTAGAGGCAGAGGGGGAAACTCCACTGGAAGATGCCCCTTTCGGGGCAGAGGAGTTCCACAAAACTGGGGTTCCAGAGATTCTCTTACCAACCCTATCAGCACTTCTGAAGCGTTGCCCGACTGTTCACCTTTGGAAGCGGTCAGGGGTCGTTTCTCCTTGTACCCTGCTGCCTGGCAAAAGATAACCAACTCTTGGGTATAACAGATTATATCCAGAGACTATCACATCCCCTTTCATCTTTGCCCAGTCTAATCAAGAGTGTTACCTGATGTTCCACTCAGTCAAGGGGAAACAGCAGCACACGAGATCAAAAGTCCCCCCAGACCAGATAGGATCTGGATTTTACTCAAGGTTCTTTTTACTGCCAAAGAAGACAGAGGACTGGAGACCAATTCTGGATCTCAGTAGACTAAACAAATTTGTAAAGAGGGAGAAATTCCATATGGTCATGGTTCAGTCTACCCTTCCTCTTCTGGAAGAAGATGATTGGCTGTGCTCTGTAGATCTTCAAGATGCATATTACCACATAAAAATGGACTCAAGAAGATACCTCCGCTTCTGTATAGGAGCCAGTCACTACCAGTTTCGAGCCCTGCCCTTTGGTCTCTCTACAGCCCCCAGAGTGTTCACAAAATGCATGGCAGTGGTTATCGTTCACTTGCAACTTCAAGGATTCCAGGTGTTTCCATATCTAGACGACTGGCTCCTTACCGCTCCCACCAAGTGTCTACTGGAAGAAGCCCTGCAGTATACTCTCCTAACAGCTCAAAGCCTGGGAATCACTATAACCTGGGAGAACCCCAACTCAGTCTTTGGAATTTACAGAGGTACTGTTGGACACAAGAAATTGCACAGCATCCGTTCCAGAACACAAACTTCAGAGAATAAGACAAGTTCAACTGCTGCTCTGTCACTACAAATCCCCAGCTCGATCTGTACTTCAGCTATTGGGGTCAATGGCAGCTTCGATTACCACTGTTCCTCTAACCAGATTCCACACGAGACTTCTTCAATGGTTACTTCTCACTCAGTGGTATCCTCTACAACATCCTTTGTCTTTTCAAATAAGTGTAACTCAAAGATGCAAGCAGGATTTACTCTGGTGGACGTCTCAAAATCCCTTACAATGGTCTCGCCCTTTCAACCCCCATCAACCGATAGCCACGGTGACCACGGGCGCCTACCTGATGGGGTGGGAGGATGGGGGGGCTATGTCAGGGGAAACTCAGTCCAAGGCACCTGGTCGGAGACAGAGGCCCTTTTGCATATCAATTTCCTGGAACTGAGGGTGGTGCTTCTAGCGTTGCAAACATTTCACTCCATCCTTCCGTCAGGGACTACTTCGATCCAATCAGACATGTCAGTGGTCTGGTACATAAACAAACAAGGGGGCACCAGATCTTACCCGTTATGCTGAGAGGCCTTGAGAATATGGCAATGGGTGACAGCTCACAACCGCTTTCTGATTCCAACGCACATTCCTGGGAGCTCCAACATGATAACAGACAAAATGAGCAGGTGCATTCTACAGCCTCATGAGTGGCCCCTCAATCCTCTGACAGCGGCGAAAATCTTCAACCGCTGGGGCCAGCCTTGCTGTGACCTATTTGCCTTCCCAACCAACTACAAGTGCAGCAACTACTTTGCCCTGATCCCCCCTCGGGGACAGTCACCAAAGGACGCTCTAATGCACACTTGGCCCTCGGGTCTTTATGCCTATCCTCCTCTTCCCCTCATCTCCCAGTTTCTGAAGAAAGCACGACAGTTGAAGAGCAAAGTGATCCTCATTGCTCCATATTGGCCTCGACAAGTCTGGTTTCCCTTCCTCTGGCCTCATCTGCTAGAGCAACCGTGGATCCTCAATCCATCCCTAATGTTGATCTCCCAACTGCAGGGTCTGATTCTCCCCAATCTAACAACCCTGAAGCGGACAGCGTAGTTCCTCCACTTCCTATGATTGCTAGGCATGAAAACCTCTCGTCCCCTGTGCGCAATATTCTTATTGCATCTCATAAATCGTACACCAGACTAATCTATCTTAACAAATGGAAAAGGTTCTCTCTATGGGCAGCAAATAAACAATTAGATCCCTTGTCAGCTCCAGTCTTAGTGGTATTGGATTACTTATCACATCTTTTCCACTCTGGGGTGTCTGCCTCTACTATCCATGAACATTTAGCGGCTGTCTCAAATTTCCATATTGGTTTTCAAGATTCTTCACTTATGTCACACAGACTCTGTGCGACTTTCTTGAAAGGGGTTATCCACCTAAAACCTCCTTTTAGAGAACCATTACAAACTTGGGATTTGGCTTTGGTTCTGCAAGCTCCAACAGCTCCCCACTTTGAACCTGCATCTTCATCTGATGTAAAATTTCTCTCTTGGAAAACTTTGTTTTTGATTGCAATCACATCATCCAGGTGATTGTCAGAACTTCAGACCTTATGCATCAAACCTCCCTATCTTATCTTCCATAAGGATGGGGTATCACTGAGAACTAATTCTACCTTTCTACCAAAAGTGCACAGCAATCTATCAACGAATCTACAACAAAAACAATCTCACCTTGCCTCACAGAGTGAAAGCTCATTCTACAAGGTCTGTGGCAACTTCAGCAGCTTTCCATGCTAGGGCTTCCCTCAATATTTGCTCAGCTGCAACTTGGGCCAAACCTCATACCTTTATTCTTCATTACAAATTGGACTTGGCCTCCAGAGGTAGAGCTTCCTTTGACTCCATGGTGTTCAGGAATGCCCTTCCATGAGGGCCACCCAGGAATACAGGTAGCCGGGGACTCTGTCCCTTCAGTAAGGAATGAACAAAGATTAACAACCTCAGATAAAGAAGTTATGTCTTACCATAACGTTCCATCTGTGTTGTTTATCTTCGTTCATTCATTACTTCCCACCCTCCGCCTTCCATCCGGAGGTTCTTGGTTGATCTCATGTACTCCTTTCTTGTAGGTCTGTTATAACCAGAGGTAGCCTCTACTTTTATCTATCAACTTGCAAACTTGATCCGAGGTAACTGGGAGCAGAGCATTCTGGGTAGGACCTTGGCTTGAGAGGTTTTGGCTGATGCGAGCTTGATATTGGCCGGCTCAGTTCCAAGGATGGAACCGATAACCCATCAGTAATGAATGAAGATCAACAACATAGATGGAACGTTATGGTAAGACATGACTTCTTTATCCGCGGGACTTGAGCTACCAGGAGGCCTAAATTGTGCTATCAAAAATATCACAATATACCTCCTTACACACTTTCTTTATACAATACTTAAAATTGGTTACATCCTTGACACATGAAAGCAAGCTACAGGGCTCCTATTCAGAAGAGAGGCCCTTCCATACAGCCCAATGTTACACACCAATCAGACTCATGAGCATGTTGTACAAGATGAGAGATGGGATAATCAGGGAACCTATTCTGGCAGAAGCAGGAAACCTCTCAGTATGGTTTTGTCAGTGGGGAACTTTGTTTGCTTAACTCTGTAAGTTTCCACAAGAGCGTGACTGCGGCAGGCGGGTGAAGAGCGTGACTGCGGCGGGCGGGTGAAGAGCGTGACTGCGGCGGGCGGGTGAAGAGCGTGACTGCGGCGGGCGGGTGAAGAGCGTGACTGCGGCGGGCGGGTGAAGAGCACGACTGCGGCGGGCGGGTGAAGAGCACGACTGCGGCGGGCGGGTGAAGAGCACGACTGCGGCGGGCGGGTGAAGAGCACGACTGCGGCGGGCGAAGAGCACGACTGCGGCGGGCGAAGAGCACGACTGCGGCGGGCGAAGAGCACGACTGCGGCGGGCGAAAAACGCGCGGCGAAGAGCACGACTGCGGCGGGCGAAGAGCACGACTGCGGCGGGCGAAGAGCACGACTGCGGCGGGCGAAGAGCACGACTGCGGCGGGCGGGCGAAGAGCACGACTGCGGCGGGCGGGTGAAGAGCACGACTGCGGCGGGCGGGTGAAGAGCACGACTGCGGCGGGCGGGTGAAGAGCACGACTGCGGCGGGTGAAGAGCACGACTGCGGCGGGCGAGCGGCGCGGGCGAAGAGCACGACTGCGGCGGGTGAAGAGCACGCGGCGGTGAAGAGCACGACTGCGGCGGGTGAAGAGCACGACTGCGGCGGGTGAAGAGCACGACTGCGGCGGGTGAAGAGCACGACTGCGGCGGGTGAAGAGCACGACTGGGGCGGGCGGGTGAAGAGCACGACTGCGGCGGGCGGGTGAAGAGCACGACTGCGGCGGGCGGGTGAAGAGCAAGACTGCGGCGGGCAGGTGAAGAGCACGACTGCGGCGGGCAGGTGAAGAGCACGACTGCGGCGGGCGGGTGAAGAGCACGACTGCGGCGGGCGGGGTGGGTTGAAGAGCACGACTGCTGCGGGGTGGGTTGAAGAGCACGACTGCTGCGGGGTGGGTTGAAGAGCACGACTGCTGCGGGGGGATTTGAAGAGCACGACTGCTGCGGGGGGGGTTGAAGAGCACGACTGCTGCGGGGGTTGAAGAGCACCACTGCGGGGGTTGAAAAGACTGCTGCGGGGGTTGAAAAAGACTGCTGCGGGGGTTGAAGAGACTGCTGCGGGGGTTGAAGAGCATGACTGCTGCGGGGGTTGAAGAGCACGACTGCTGCGGGGTTGAAGAGCACGACTGCTGCGGGGGGGTTGAAGAGCACGACTGCTGCGGGGGGGTTGAAGAGCACGACTGCTGCAGGGGGGTTGAAGAGCACGACTGCTGTTGGGGGGTAAAGAGCATGACTGCTGCTGGGGGGTAAAGAGCACGACTGCTACTGAAGGTGAACAATGTGATTGCTGTGGGGGGGGGGTGAAAACAGTAACTGCTGTGCAGGATGAAGGTTTGTGTGTCCATGTAGTCTATCTTGATCTGTCAAAAGGGGTCAACATTATAAGCCATGACAGAATTACAGACAAGCTCATGGGTCCAAAGGTAAATGAAGCCACAGTAATTAGAGTCCAATGCTGACTTCTTAATCATACATGATAGATAAGAGGAGAAGGACTCCTATCATCCCCATCAGCTGTCATCAAGTGGGGCCCATCAAAGATCAATCCAGGTGCTACTCCTTTTTTACTCAGACATCAAGAGTGACCTCCAGTGTTTGCCACACCAAATATACACAAGTATGTAAACCTGATGGGATTATCCTTAAACCCACTGACTCTAACATTGCACAAGATGTGTGGTAGATGATGAAAGAAAGGAAATCCATCCAAATGAGGTCTCAAAATGAGGAGGGAAACAGTCTGAAAACCTAATGGAGAAGGTTAAAAATGTAAGAGAAAGGGGTTGGGGGAGGACCTCCACAACTAGGGTGAATAAACAATAGCAATGATGGTGTTGCTGATGATAACACACATGGTAAGAAATATACTCATTGACAAAAACAGTGAGTCACTAAGACAACTCCAGTCAGCAGTGGAAGACTGGATAGAAAAGGGAAGTGAGAACAGGGTAGAAATAAACAGACCAACAAGAACAGGACGATGGGGGGGGGGGGGTCCTACACCTAACCATCATGGTAACCACTCAGAAGATAATTATAGGGACACCAAGGGAAGGAACGGCAAAGTAAAAAATGGGAAGGGGAGCTGAGGTTAGGTTGTGAGAAAGACAGCTGAAGGAATGGGAGGCATAACATGGGGGGAGTGGGGAAGAAACATGGAGGTTTGTGGAGAAAGAGCATGGGAAACACCACAGGACTTGAACTGGGTTACACTTGAACTGGGTTTGGGAGGATCTCTGCATCACATGGATGGGGAGCCTGTTACAGAGAAGGGGTAGCCTCTGCGATACATACCTGTTTCTCCAGCAGGTCTAATCTATATCATAGGCAAGAAGTCTTTAGAACAGGTAATTCTGGTGCCATTTGTTTTGCAGATATGCAGGAAGTCCATCAGAGTGGGGCCTGACAATGTACTGTATGCCAGGCACAGCTCTCTCCTCAACAGCCTGCAAGAGACAGAATACAGGCAAAGGGCTTTTAGGTGGCCTTCACAGTACAGATTATTTTTGCCCTGTATTCTTTTAGTGAGGAACCTCACTGGACTTTCCAAACGTTAGATGTACCTGGTTAGGTATGTACCAAAGGGGGCACAGTAATCAATGATAGGTGTGATGAATGCAGAATACAGTAGAAAGAACAGTAGTACTTACCATAAATGTAGATGTTCGAGTGTATTCATTGCAGTCCTGACAGCTGGGATTTCCAGCCGTGAAAGCCCTTGGCTGGCCTGACTACCAGAGACTTCGTCTCCCAGGCTGACGGACGCCTAAACTAATGTTAGTGCGCTCAGGTGTAACGCGAGCCAGCCTGTGTCATCACTTCAGTATTTTCATGGCTTCATGTAGGACGAGCCCGGAGTCAAGTATAGGTGAATAAAGAAAGGGGGTACCTAACCCAGGGTAGCCTGAGAAAGTGCCCAAGGTCTGTATATTTAGAGATTCTAAGCCTGCCTGGTAGGCTAAGGGGGTAAGAGGGATGGAAAGATGAGTGCAACAGTGGGTACACTTGAACATCTACATTTATGGAAAGTGTACATGACTGTACTATGTTCTTCATGTTTCACTGTTGCAGTCCTGACGATTGGGAAGATTCCCAAAGCTTAAATGAGGATGGATGGAGAGCAAGGAGAGGAGAGATCCCTGCAGGAGTGCAGAGGTAAATCCTGCTCTGGATTTAGAGAAAACTGGCAGGTGGTAGTGTCATGTGAAGGTATGCATAGAAAACTTAAGTGGCTGTTTCCAGAATGTCTTTGATGGGGACCCCATTAAGGATAGCTGCAGAAGTAGCTATGGCCCTGGGAGAGTGAGGTCTAACCAAATCAGGTAGTTTCTTGCCATGACGGCTGTAGCAGAAAGAAATACAATGGGAAATACAATTGGAAATAGTCCGTTTAGTAGCTGGTTTTCCTTCAGACCTTGGGGCAAAGGTTATGAACAGATGATCTGATTTTCTTAACGATATTGTCCTGTCTAGGTAGAAGCATAACATTTTGTGCACATCCAAGGAGTGCAGTAATCTTTCTCCCTTGTTCTGAGGACTGGGAAAGAACATAGGCAGATGGATGGCTTGATTCAAAGACACATTAGTTACCACCTTAGGCACAGAGGGGGGTTAGTCCTGAGGGAGTTCCTGTCTTTTTGGAAGATAATGAAAGACTCTACTACCACTAGGGCCTGTAACTCTGAGACCCTTCTAACCGAAGTAACAGCTAAAAGAAGAGCAGTCTTCCAAGAGAGAAATTTTAAAGAACCATAATCTTCACATTCAAAAGGAGGCAAAGTCAAATTTTCTAGCACATAGTTGAGATCCCATGGAGAGGTGGGTTTCTTCCTAGGGGGCCTAATGTGAATGACACCTCTAAGGAACTGTTTCAGGAGAGGGTGTGAGAAGATTGGAGGAAGAACAGGAATGTGAGCAGAGATGGCTGAGACATGCATTTTTATGGAGAAGTAGGAAAGGCCTTTATCCACTAGACTGGCCAGGTACTCCAGGATGATCGAAATGTTAGCTGAGCTTGGCTCATGGTGGTGCCTCTGGCACCAATTACAGAATCTTTTCCATTTGGCTGAATACGATTTCCTAGTGCAAGGTCTTGTGGATTCTTTCAGAATGTTTTGCACCTGTTGACTTAAGTTGGTGTAGCAGTTAGGTGCTGTGGCATAATCCAAGCCGAAAGGTTTAGAGTCTGCAGACTGGGGTGCACTATCCTCCCTTTGTATTGTGTGAGGAGGTCTACCCTCTGTGGTAACTGCCAAGGTTTCTGATTGATAAGCTGGAGGAAGAGTGGAAACCAGTGTTGCCTGGGCCTGATTGGAGCTATCAGAATGGTCCCTGGCCCTCTTCTCTTATCTTTAGAAGGACTCAAAGCAGAAGAGGAAGGAGGGGGAATGCGTAAATGAAGAGGTGAGCCCATGGAAAGGACACGGCATCCATTCTCTATGCAGATGCTTGTCTTGTACTGGTACATAATTTCTCCAGTTCAGCATTGTCCTTGCTGGCAAAGATGTCCACCTGTGGGGTTCTTCCTTCCGTGGTGATCTACAAGGGTGTTTTGTTCTAGACCCTGAGTTTTTTTTTTTTTTTTTTTTTTTACTTTGGGGTACATCTGGGTATACTGAGAATTTTAAGACCTCTTTGAAAGTGACTTTGTAACCATTGGCAATAATGTTTAGAACCCACTGATCTGAAGTAACATAGGTCCAGTTTTGAGAGAAAAGGGGCAGCCTTCCTCCTAGCTTTGGAGTGGTGTTGGGAGGGGGATGGAAGCAGAGAGTCATAATTGGTCTCTGGCAGTGGCAGGTGTCCTGGAACAACCTTGTCTGAGATTCTGACTTCCACTGCCTATTATCTTTGTTTTTGTGGTCTATGCCTGGGGGTTCTGTCCCTCTGAGGCTGTCTCTGTTTGCTTCTAGACTAAGTGGGAAAGGGCCAATGTTTGGCTGGCAAATTCCTGCCGAACCTGGGGGGGGGGGGGGGGGGGTTGTACTTGTATAAAGTCCTTTACCATTTGCATGGATTTTGCCCTGTCCTCCATCTTTTTGAGGACTGCTCCAGCTTTAGCCCAAAAAGACATTCTTTGTCAAGGCATGCATCCAGGCGATTAACTTTTACATGGTCAGACAGGGGCTGCTTTCTAAGCCAAGCGTGTCTCCTGATCACTGTGCCAGTGACAGCTGCCCTGCAGGAGGCTTCCATGGGATCATACCCACAGTGTAGGGACTGTTTAGCTACTTGAAAACTGGAATGGCACAGATGTAAAAGTTCCTTGGAAAGGTTTTTATCCTGCAGACCTGAGAGCTTTTGTTTTAGTTGGTCAAAAATAGTTTGCTGGTATTTGATCACATGGAATTGAGAACTGAGGGCTCTCATAGTAAGGGTAGCCCAAGTGTACACTTTCTTTTCCAATCAATCAAGAACCCTATTTTCTTGGTCAGTAGGTAAAGGGGTCCAAGAGGTATGGTCCTAGACCCCTTAGGACCATGGGTGACCCCTTCAGCATCAGCAGATGGGTTTTTAAGCAGATATTTATGAGAGTCCTGAATCCTGTAAAACTCATCAGGCTTTCTGGGTGCAGGAGGGAGAGAGTCAGGATTTAAGAAAGCATCCTGAAAACATCTTTCACTACTTCCAGAATAGGTGGGATTGCTAGGGGTTCTGCTCAGGGAGGTCTAAGAACTTCCTGACTCTTTTTGGCCTGTGGATATTTTTGTGCTTCCCACTGAAAATGTCTCACAGCATGAAGTGTCAAAGTGAGGTCTTCAAGTAGGAAGGCAGCAGGGAGATTTTCCTCTGAATCCGATTCCTCAGATGAGGTGTAAGTGGGTTCTTCTGCAGATGCAGAGTCCTCCAATTCAGATTCCTCTTCTGATTGCAGTGGATCAGGGAGGTATTCACGGGGTGTCTCTCTTTCTTTTCCCTGGGGTAATATCCCCTGAAGTCTGTCTGGACCTTGCAATGTTAATGAGATCTTCAGCCAATTTGAACAAATCTTGTTGGGGTCCCTGAAACTGAGAGCTTGGAGGTCTAGGCGAAGGCCCTGCCACAATGCCTTTCTTTGGTGTGAGTTTGGCCTTAGGCCTGGGAGGATCTGACACCCTGGCACCCAGCTCTTTAGATTGAGGATGCACTGGAATGAGCCTAGGCCATGGAAAGTCTCCGGGTCAGCAGTTGCTCGTCAGAAACTGTGGTCTGCTAAGTGGTCTCGGACAAAACCAATGAGTTGAAGATATCAGCTGTAGAAGTCGAAGGGACTAAAGGCATGTCTGAGTCTAAATAGATCTCGACACACGCCTGGGTCACAGAATTGAAAGTCAAAGGGGGCTGTGAAAATGCTTCACCTTCCTCAACAATCACAAGTCTAGTAGGTGAGTCAGGGGGCGAGTTAGTGAGTGTCGTCCATAGGCCTAGGATTTTGTTTCCTATCTTTTTTTTTTCATTTAGGTAAATCAAGATCAGGATGACTGGCGGACACCATAGTATGTGACTGCACAGATTCCTGCCTCAGAAAATGAGCTAAAAACTCTGCTCGATGCCTATTAGTTCTAGTGTTAAACCTAGCACAGAATCAACAGTTAGGGATGTCGTTCTGGGCCTAAGCAAGCTACACAGTGTATGGAAGTCTCTGTGTGGAATCTGTTTACCATAGCAGAGACCATTATTAACTTTATCTGACACGAGTCAAAGAAGAAAGAAAAGAGTTCCCCAATGGGGTACTAATCTTTCTGATGACTCACTGGTGCAGACCGACCAACGCCCTTGAAATCTGCTTCAGACTCCGGTGGCAAGAAAACACTGAAGTGATGACGCAGGCTGGCTCCCTTTATACCTGAGAGTACTGATGTCGGTTTAGGTGTCCCCCAGCCTGGGAGGGAAATAAGTTTCTCTGGTAGTCAAGCAGGCAAAGGGCTTTCACGGCAGGAAATCCCAACTGTCAGACTGCAACAGTGAAACACTAAGATCATCAATAACTTCCTTGGACATAGACTTCGCACCTTTGTTTTTACATTGCACAACATAGAATGATTTTGTTACTAACGTACACACATGACTGTCAAACGCTACATTATTGTCTGTGTGTGCCCCCAAATCCCTGACTACTGGGTCATCTCTTATAGGGGTGTTGTATATATGAACGCTACCAGTAGTGGCTGGCTTCCCGAAGGATACTATAAATTTCCTAGCATTTAAAAACAAAACCAAGGAGGAACGGGGACTGGAAACTAGCAAATAAAAAATGACTTTATTAGCGCTTTCGCCCACTGCACTCAGGTGAACTTCATCAGATATCCACATAATTCCAGAGTCAGATTTTGTATAAAAATTCACCAATCAGACTTCCACATAAACACAAATTATATACTCTACCCCCAACTACATTAAATTAAAAAATGTCACATATCAGCAGTTCCACTAGCATCTACTTAATCAACCGTGGGCTATAAAGAACACAAAAATAACAATAATAACATGAATATATATCCTACTAATAAACGTCAACTATAACTTATTTAGCTTAATACAAAAATGATATGCAAATTTTTAAAAATTATAAACTTTATAACATAAACATAATATTTATCTGGTTAAGGCTCTAAGTTTCAACAAGCATGAAATTAAGCATTGGTCATTCAGACCTGGCCAATTATACCTTCTAAAAATTATCTTAGGGATTGTCCCAAATTTACCCCCAAGTTGGTGTTCACCCACTAAAATGGGCCAATTCTTATACAAGATTCTAATAACGTCCCTATGGTTATCATTAAATTAGGTAATAAAACAAGCACATCCAAAGTAAAATTATCCTTAGCATTCTGATTACCATTCAGTCCTGTAGTAACAGCCACTGGCTCACTGGGAGGTACACCCGGAGAACACAATATAGGGCAGTAAAAGTCTGACAACCTCTTTTGAGAAACTTCATTTCTCAACTCAATCAATAATTGAATGGGATACCCTCGCCTTCTGAACATGAGCATCAACTGGTCACATTCTTGTTGAAAATGGTCATCCAAAGATACCATTCTTGCAGCTCTTACCAACTGGCCCTTCACTAACGACCTCTTTTGGTGAGTAGGATGGGAACTCAAAAGGTGTAAAAACTACTGGAGTAAGTATTTTTCTTAAAGATCTTAGAAATATACCTATTGTTAAACCTGTCATTAATTAACTTGACGTCCTGATAGGAAATTTCATCAGTATTAAATTCATTAGATAAACTTAAAAAATCAGTAGTAGTGTTAATATATGCTACGAATTCATTAAACTCGATCTCATCACCTTCCCATACCACAAAGAAATCATCCAAATAATATTGGTATAGTTTAATTTTACCCCAGAATGGGCTATTGAACACAAATCTATGCTCCCAGTAGGCCATAACCAAGTTGGCAAAAACTGCTCCACATGGGGAACCCATTGCTACCCTACTTCTTTGTAGATAGTGCTGGCCTTCAAAACTAAAATCCCAAATAATTCCTCAAACAGGTTAATTTCCTCCTAAGAAACACCTTTGGTTCTTAAGAAATCCAATACCCATTCAGTACCCTCCTTCTGTGGTATAGCTGTATGCAAATCTTTAACGTCAATAGTAGCTAAATTGTATTTTGAATCATATTTCAAGTTATTAATAGCTGCTAAAAAACTCCAAGAGTCCTTACAAATGTACTGTTCAGAATTCACAAAAACATTAAGTTTCATGTCCAAATATTTGGCACTTGCTTACTTCAAAGAATTCTTCCCGTCAACTATTGGACATAAAGGAGGATTTAATAAGTTCTTATGAATCTTCGGAACTCCGAAGATTATGGGCATTAAAGATGAAGTCATATTCCAAAAGTTAAATAAATCCAATGTAATACGCCATTCAATAAACATGTTATTAATCTGCCCATATACCCTCCTATAGGTACCACTGATCTCATTTTGTGAAACTCTAATGTAAGCTTCATTATCCAATAACGCAAATATTCACTTATTGTACTCAAAAACATCCATTATTACCAAACCACCTCCTTTATCCGGCTTCATAATCCACAACTTCTGTGTTTTCAAAAAATCAAGTAAATTTCTTTCGTGTGAAGTGAGATTCGCAATATGACTTTGCTCTCTTCTCCCAAAACATTTCTAAAATCTAACTCACAAATTCTTTCGAAAACAATTAGAGCCGGATGCAAAGGAGGATTAAAGGTACTTAAAAATCCTACACTCTCCTTGTTGTGTGTTAGTGCCATTAAATAAAAGGGCTACATTTAATTTTCTCAAACATTTTCAAATCTATTAATATATTCGGGAGATTATCCCTACTACTGGGGACAAAAGTCATACCTTTAGACAATAAATTGGCTGGGTCAGTGTCCAGCGTAGTCTCAGAAAAGTTATAAATTTTGAAATCACCCTCAGTGTTGTTTACTATAAAAAGATTAACGTCATTTTGTTTTAAGTCTACAAACGAGTCGCCATCTACGATACACTTCACCTCCAGTGATTCAAGATCATCCCACTCCCGTTTTACGTGCACCTGTTGTTGTTCCTGGGAGGTTGGGCTGCAATCATTGAATATGGTTGGTTCCTGTGTGGAGGTTGGTGAGAAACCTGGCCAGATGATTGGTCGGTTTGTTGCTAATGGCTATGCCTTTCCCTGATCCATTCTGAAGGTCTCAAAGGTTGATTCTGAATATTGGAAATACTGGGCTCTGAATGCACTGGTACAGAATGGAAATACGATGAAACAGGTTGAAAGGATCTATTGCTGGTATTAACAATATAGTTCCTCTGCTGGCCCACCCTGAAATTAAAATTCTTCTTCTTTCCTCAACCTTGAGATGACGGAAGTGCTGGATAAGCAAGGCCCTTGGAATAGTCTACATTGTCTCTATCCCACTTACGCATCTTATTGGTCCACATCCTCTGCATTTGTTTTGAAGGGTACTAAAAATATGAAAATATTCCACCTTAAAATGTTCATAATCAGTACTGTCCTTAACAATATTGTCCAATTCATGCAGGTCCTTCCTCAAGCTCTCAATAAATTTGCTGTTATGCTGGACCATAATTTCTAGTAGTTCACACCCAACTTTATCAAAAAAGTGAAGCAATTCAGTATGTAATGCGGAGTTAGCCTCCAAACCTGTCGGAAAACGCCACAGGAGTAAGCCTTTTGGTACTGGTTTCCCTTTTACACATTCCACCAGGTAAGCGCTCTCTAACTGGAGCTTTTTATATTTTGAAAGTTTACAGTCAGACTCCTCCAGTTTTTCATTCAATCCTTCAGGGTTGTTGACTTCAGGGGTTGAGAATACATAACTCATATCCAACCATTCATTTAAAGTACGGATGTATTCAGTGGTACCTGGGCCTTGCATCCGATTAGCACGAACCACATCCCTACCTTGCTGGTCGTCTGTATTCACCCCTGCTGTAGTTGGATGGGGTGGAACAGGCATCGGGTCATTAACATTCCTGTTGTAGGATGTAGTCAGCAAAACCATAACGGGAATTGGATATTCTGTTGTGAAGCTAATACCCTTTGCGAAAGTGCCTCAACCCATCCTGTGAAATAGTTGCTAGTGGAACCGCTGATGTTCTGTGACATTTTTTTAATTAATGTAGATGGGGGTGGAGTATATAATTTGCGTTTATGTGGAAGTATTTTCTGATTGGTGAATTTTTATATAAAATTTGACTCAGGAATTATGTGGATATCTGATGAAGTTCACCTGAGTGCAATGGACTAAAGCACTAATAAAGTCAGTTTTTATTTGCTGGTTTCCAGTCCGTGTTCCTTCTTGGTTTTGTTTTTTAATAGTTTTTAATTTCTCTTGCCATTTTTTTGTGTATTAGTGATTTCCTAGCATTGAGTTTAGTCCAGGACTCTGACACCAATTATTTCTCTGCATCATCCATTCTTGCATAACAATACAAATCGATGGAAGCTTCTAGGACTGATCCTAATTTGCAAATGTCTGCAAATTTGGTCAACCAGAGTTTCTCGATGTTGGCCTCGACTTTGGAGAAGTATATTTTAAAAAGGAGTTGTTCCATGGCCGATCCCTGAGGGACTTTGCTGATGACTGCCCTCTTTGCAGAGGTGGACTTCCCAATTTTAACTTTCTGGGTCTTACCTGTGATCACCTGGCTATCAGCCAGGTAACATACAGTGGATATAAAAAGTTTACACACCCCTGTTAAAATGCCAAGTTTTTGTCATATAAAAAATGAGACCACAATAAATCATTTCAAAACTTTTCCCACCTTTAATGTGACCTATAACCTGTACAATTCAACTGAAAAACAAACAAATCTGTTAGGGAAAAAATATAAAAAATAAAAAACATACAATACGCTGGTTGCATAAATGTGCACACCCTTAAACTAATACGTTGTTGAAGCACCTTTTGATTTAATTACAGCATTCAGTCTTCTTGGGTACACACCTGCCATCAATTAAAGAGACTCTGATTAACCCCAAATAAAGTTCAGCTGTCCTAGTAGGATTTTCCAGACATTTACTCAGTTGCCTGCTACAGCAAAAGCCACGGTTCACAGAGAACTTACAAAGCATCAAAGGGATCTCATTGTTGAAAGGTATGAGTCAGGAGAAGGGTACAAAAAAAATTCCACAGCATTGGATATACAATGAAACACAATGAAGACAGTCATCAAAAAGTTGAGAAAATATGGGACAACAGTGATGTTGCAAAGAACTGGATGTCCCTCAAAAATTGATGAAAAGACAAGATGAAAACTGGTCAGGGAGGCTGCCAAGAGACCTACAGCAACACTGAAGGAGCTGCAGGAATTTCTTGCAAGTACTGGTTGTGTATTACATGTGACAACAATCTCACGTATTCTCCATATGTCTGGGTTGTGGGGTAGGGTTGCAAATCTGAAGCCTTTTCATACACAGAAAAGCATCCAGGCCCGGCTAAATTGTGCAAAACAATACACCAAGTCTTCCAAAAGCACGTGGGAAAATGTTTTATGGTCTGATGAGACTATGGATGAACTTTCTGGCCACAATTCCAAGAGGTACGTTTGGCGCAAAAACAACACCTCACATCACCAAATGAACACCATTCCCACGGTGAAGCATGGTGGTGGCAGTATCATGCTTTGGGGTTGCTTTTCTTCAGCTGGAATTAGGGCTTTAGTCAAGGAGGAGGGAATAGTGAACAGTTCCAAATACTAGTCACTTTTGGCACAAAACCTTCAGGCTTCTGCTAGAAAGCTGAAGATGAAGAGGAATTTCACCTTTCAACATGACAATGACCCCAAGCATACACCCAAATCAACAAAAAAATAAATGGCTTCACCAGAAGAAAATTAAAGTTTTGGAATGGCCCAGCCAGAGCCAGACCTAAATCCAATAAAAAATCTGTGGGGCGACCTGAAGAGGGCTGCACATAACAGATGCCCTCAGAATCTGACAGACTTGCAATGCTTTTTCAGGGAAGAGTGGGCAAATATAGCCAAGTCAAGATGCGCCATGCTGATGGTGTCCTACCCTGAATTTTCAGCAGGACTTTCTAAATTAGTGGGATGGGGAGGGATGCATACAGAAACTTCCCCTTCCATGAAATTGAAAAGGCATCTGTTGTCAGTACCTGTGGGTCTGGTATCCTGGTGCAAAATTAGAAAGCAGCATCATTTTTGACTGTTGCTCACTGAGAGTGTAACCCAGGGAAGAGAGAAGAGTCTTTACAAATTCCAAATCCTTTAACAGCCGTTCCCGAGAATTGGCTTGAATCAGGCAGTCGTCCAAGTAAGGATATATCTGAATTATCTTCTGCCTGCAAAAGGCAATGACTAGAGCCAGGCACTTTGTAAAAACTCTGGGAGCAGTAGATAAGCCAAAGGGCAGCACAGAGAATTGATAATGTTGCTTGCCCACTCTGAAGCGAAGGAACTGCCTGCAGCTTTCCTAGATAGGGATGTGCAGATAAGCTTCTTTGAGATCCAAAGTTACCAGCCAGGCGTCCTTGTCCAACACTGGTAGTAACTGATGAAGAGTGAGCATTTTGAACTTTGGAATCACCAAGAAAGAGTTCAGAATGGATAGATCTACGATAGGACACCAGGTGCCTTCTTTTTTTGGAACTAAGAAAAGTCTGGAATTGAAGCCTTGGCCTACCTGGTGAGCAGGAACCAGTTCTATTGCCCCCAGATGCAACAGAGACATTTGCTTTTCTACTTCTGCCCTTTGATTTGGAGGAATGTCCAGGAATCCCGGAAAGGTGTGGAAAGAAAATGTGTATCCTAGGGATACAGTTCTGAGTACCCATTTGTCATCCATGATGGTGGCCCAGACATTTGCAAAAATGGCCAAGTTTCCCCCTAAAGGAAACTCCGGGCAAGCAGGAACAGGCAGAAGTTGGACAAAGTCATTCAGAATGCTTGGATTGAGATGCAGGCTTAGAACTTCCCGACTTAGAAGTGGAAGCATGCCACTATGTAGTCCTTTGAGGGGTAGCTCCATGCCCCCTAGCAGATTTGTAACCTCTAGTCCTACAATGGTTCTGTCTGCTGGTATCAGGAAACATCCAACTCTTAGAAGGGTAGTTCCTGCTAAAGCGAGGAGGTTGAACTTGCACAAAGTCTTTAACTGTTTGCATAGACTTGGTATTATTCTCCATCTTTTTGAGCACCTCCTCTGCTTTACTGCCAAAAAGACTGCCCTTGTGTAAAAGTACATCAAAAAGCTTGGCCTTGACAGGCTCTGAGGGGCTGTTCCCCGAGCCAAGCATGCCTCCTGATAACAGATCCAGTAGCTGAAGCCCTGCAGGAAGCTTCAAAATGGTAAAACCACAGTGTAATGAATGCTTGTTGATAAGACTGGCAGAATTCAGCAAATCCTGCATATCTTTATTCTCTGCCAATAGAGGCATACTTGAAATATTTGACTTAATAGCCTCCAAGGTATGCTGCTGATACTTGAGCATATGAAAAAGGCAATTGGTTGACCTAATAGCAAGAGTGGCAGAGGTATAAACCTCCTTCTTTCCCCACCTGTCTAGATTCCTAGATTCCCTGTCAGAAGGAACAGGATTTCTGGTAACAGTGGCCTTAACCCCTTTAGGCCCTTGAGAAATAACCTCTGGGTCAGCTAGCAGATTCCTAAAAAGAAACTAATGAGAATCAGGGACTCTATAGTACCCGTCAGGTTTCCTGGGAGCAGGAGGAACAGAATTTGGAGTCAAGGAATTTTCCAGAAAAACATCATCCACCACCTCCAACACGGGGGAATAGCCAGAGGCTTGTGCTGAGGCAAATCCAAAAACTCCCTGATCCTTTTCTTAGATGGAGGGTAATCTTGACTTTCCCATTTAAAATGCTCCCTAAGAGTATTCAAAGTATCACCAAAAGAAAAAATTTCTGGAGGAGAAGCAGAAGGAATGGAATCCTCTGCATCAGAATTCTCAAAAGGAGAAAAAAACTGAGAAGCTTCCTCTTCATCAGCAGAAATGCTAGAAGTCTCAGAACCTGAATAAGATAAAGCTTCTGGAGAGAAACCCCTGCCTCTTTTGGAAGGAGGAGGCTGTGAGTCCCTAATAAGAGTCAAAAGATCATTAGCCATTTTAACCATCTGAGATTGAGGGGAATGAGAGGAAGCTGGAACCTGTTTCTTCACAGGCTTGCGACTAGAGGATTTACCTGAAAGTAGGAAGGACTCAGGAGTCTTGGCCACCGAAGAAGTAGTGGAGGTCATCAGTATGTGCCTGCTGTCAGAATGAAGAATGGAGGCCTCAGAAACTGGTGCTTGCTTAGCCACAAGTGGAAGGTCAGAAGACAAAATGGAAGCCAGAGACATGGAGGACTCTGAAATGGTCTCACCAGAGGCCTGCAGAGGTAAATCCGTGGACTGCATGGGCTGCAAAAGCACTTTAATGGTTACAGCAGGACCGATGACCAACTTAACGTCATCGGTAGATTTGACCTTCTGAAGCCTGTCGTGGTCTCTAGTCTTACGCTTCTTAGGAATATCCGAAGCCTGAAGACCAGCAGACGCCATACTGATGAACTTAGGCCAAACTCGAAAGTGCTAAAAGCTTAACCCGACGATGAAAAGTATGCGGATTAAAGGAAACACAGAAGATTACAGTTAGGAACGTCGTGGTCAAGGCGTGAACAAATAATACAGTAAGAATGAAAATCTCGATGGGGAATCTACTTTCCACAGGCAAGACAATTATTAACTTTTTCTGACATTCGTTAAGGCAAGAAAAGAGGATCCCTAATGGGGTACTTAGCTGTAGATGACTTTAACTTTGTAGTCAGAAATCAAAAAGGTAAATGGCTAACCGGCACTCATGCAGAATTGCTTCTGCTTCGGGCTCCACAGCAAAGAAGACTGAGGAAGTGATGTCAGCTGCCTCCTTTTGTATCGAGCGTACTGACGTCTTTTACAACCGATGGAAGCCGACGTCATATTCCCTTACCTTTGGTATTTGGGCCGATCAAGGGCTACTGGGAGATGGATAACCCATTTGTTAGGACTGCAACATTGAAACACAATGAACATCTGTACTTGACTGAGTGCCTGGTAACCTGGGAGGTAAGGGCCAGCCTGGTAACCTGGGAGGTAAGGGCCAGAAGGGAAGTTAGTGAAGTTTTGGCAGCACAGTCTGGAATATCTGCCAATTCCTTGGTGGTTTTATCCAGGAGGGACAAAGTGTACTTAGCCATGTGAGTCTGGTAATTTGTGGCTCTAAAAGACAAGGTAGCAGAAATGTAAAGTTTCTTACCCAGACCTTCCATAGTTTTGCTGACTTTGTCAGCAGGGAGTATGGTGATCGTGGGTAAGAGCTTAGCAGACTTGTCTGTAGAGATGGAGACAGTGGCTGGATCTGCAGGAGGGCACTTAAGGAGGTGCTTGGCAGTGTCAGGGACTTTATACAGTCTATCTGGCCTGCGAGGGGCAGGAGGTTGAGAGTCTTGATTTAAGGATGCCAAGGAGAAGGCATCCAGGAAGGCAGGCAAGAATGGAGGTATGACAGACGGGCTTGGGGAATCCATCTAAATGAGATTATATCTTTTTTGGACCCCAGTTATTTCAGAGGATTCCCACTTGAAATAGTCTTGCATCTTGGAGATGGTTTCTGAAAAAGTTAGATACTCAGCTGGGGAGTCAGAATCGACAGATTCCTCCTCTGGGGAACCATACCCCAAGGGGAAAGAGATTAGGGATGAATAAGATAGTGATTCTTCAGAGGAAGAATCAGACAGCTCTTCCACTTCCCTAATAGTAGGGTCTGAGGGTTGAGGCCTAGGGATCAACAGTGGAGGAGGAATGCTAGCACTCCCTGCAAAAGAAGGATGCAGGGCCATAAAGGCACTAAATACACTTTGGCTGAAAGCCTGCCAAGTCAGGCATGCTTTCAGAAGGGGAAGAGAGGTGTTTTTTCTTTTTTTTTTTTTTTTTTTTAAGGGGCCTAGCTGGCATCTGAAGGGGAAAAGGCCTAGATTCTGTAAACTGTAAAGGACCGGAGGAATCCGAAGGACCTACGGAAATCATTGGTCACCCCCCCCCAGGCAGAGACCAATGTCGGTAAAGCCTCTACAGACTTGCCGTCTGCCCAGGATTGTGTGGAGGTATCAGCTATATCTGAAATGACGGAAACAGATTCATCTACCAGGCCGTCGGCTACAGGCTGAGGATCGGGGGAAGAGGCGCAGTGGTAGTGGTAGGCCATCTGGTCTTGGCCTTCTTTTTTGGTGGTTCCGAAGGTACACTGGATGAAGCCTCCATCCCTAACCTAATCTGCTTTAACATCTGGTTTTCTAGGTATAAGTTAAGTGCATGTAAATGACTATGCAAGGTTTTTGGGCACAAATCCTATGGGCTAGGCTTGTAAAGGCTCCAGGGCCATTAGCCTAGTACACACCTATGAACCTATAAACAGAGCAGGCCTTGTGGTTGTGTGACTGACCCAAGCAGAAAAGACACTGGTCGTGTGCGTCCTTATGAGGAATCTGAGGCCGCGCTTACACTTGCCTTTTCTGGATGACATGAACAGGCAATATAATAAGTAACAGGACTGAAAGGTTCCCCAATGGGATACTTATCTGATTTCTTGAATGCAACAACAGTGAGAGCCGGAACACCTGGCATATGACTGGCAGCTGAGAAGTTCTAAGGGCTGGTGCATGCGGACATCACTTTTATGGCCCATGTTCCTACAGTCACATCAGCTGTCCTACACACCACATAGGCACTGAAAACATTTGCAAACTGGCCAGACGTACGTGAAGCAAGAGAAGTAAACTCACATGTAGAACACTGCAAATGTACGTAAAGCAAGAGAAGTAAACTCACATGTAGAACACTGCAAACGTACGTGAAGCAAGAGAAGTAAATTCACATGTAGAACACTGCAAACGCATGTGAAGCAAGAGAAGTAAACTCACATGTAGAACACTGCAAACGCATGTGAAGCAAGAGAAGTAAACTCACATGTAGAACACTGCAAACGCACGTGAAGCAAGAGAAGTAAACTCACATGTAGAACACTGCAACAATATAATAGGACATCTGTTCCCTACTGACAGCAGGGGATAGGACATCTGTCCCCTACTGACAGCAGGGGAGGTTATAGAATAGGAGGACATCTGTTCCCTACTGACAGCAGGGGAGGTTATAGAACAGAAGGACATTTGTTCCCTACTGACAGCAGGGGATAGGACATCTGTCCCCTACTGACAGCAGGGGAGGTTATAGAATAGGAGGACATCTGTTCCCTACTGACAGCAGGGGATAGGACATCTGTTCCCTACTGACAGCAGGGGAGGTTATAGAACAGAAGGACATTTGTTCCCTACTGACAGCAGGGGATAGGACATCTGTTCCCTACTGACAGCAGGGGAGGTTATAGAATAGAAGGACATCTGTTCCCTACTGATAACAGGGGAGATTATAGTTAATGGTTATTTCCTGAAGGGAAGCTAGGAGAATGCAAAAAATGGGTTGGGCACTAAGGCTAATACAAAAGTGACACCTTACACACAGGGGGTGAGCAAAGCAGAGAAGAAAAGTCTACATCATGTGCTATAAATTTGGGAGGGGGGCATGAATGGTGCACATTTTCTGGAGCTATAAATGGACCCAGGTAGTGTGGAAAGATGCTCTGAAAATATGGAAAGAGGTATTCCCTAAAGAATGGGAAAACCACTGGGACTTCTGTAACTGGACTATGTGAGGAGGAAGAAAGGTGGTAGCAAAGGGAGAGATGAGCAACTAGGATGCTACCTTCCTAAA
>NC_056725.1:429999232-430037436 GCF_019279795.1 Protopterus annectens
CTTGGCATTCATAAATTTTCATGTACCGATAAGAGGCCCCATAAGGAAATTTTTAAACTAATTTTGGCCAGTATTCAGCCTAAAGATCTGAATCACCATCCTCTTCTCCCCTGTGCTTTCCATGAAGAGGAATTGTAAGTACATGAAGATCCCATAACTCTTCGAGTGACTTGCTATTCAAATTTTCATTGGTAACTGATAGAGCAGGCTGCCATAAGAAATTACTAGGCTCAATAGCGTTTCCACTTTTAAATGGCAGCTAAGCTCATATTATATAAAACAAACTAAGTGAAACATTAACCTTTCCAAAAAAATCACTGTGCCAGTATTTCTTCCAGACTGCCTGCACAACAGCCTAATGCTAACATTATTTATTTATTTTATTGCATTCATTTATTTATTTTGTTTTATAAAATACCATTGGCAACATTAACACACAACAATCAGAGACTTAATTATTTTAATCAGTGATGTCTACTTAGCTCCACCCTTATTACTGCACTTCCGACACCAATCAAGTTCCAAAGTAATAATACGGCTCAGTGCATTAATGTAATCGAAATACCACTGCATCACCTTGATGAGTTATATTGCCGCTATAATTTTTTGCCTATTTTTGTACAGGCACTTTTGTATTTGCTCAGTACATGATTCTGTTACTGTTCTTGAATTTTAATAGCAGCCTGTTTTATTTCGCTATGTGTAGAACTTTAGCTGTATTCTGCTGTTTATATTTGCATGGTATTCTTCTCTGCTGTGTAAAACTCTGCAGGTCCCTGTATTTATTTTATTATGTAATTTTTGTTTGATAATAGAGAGGAGCTGGCCTTGGACCATTTCAACCATGACTGGGCTAAATGCAGTTACATTAACATACATAAATAAATAAATAAATAGTAGCAGCTAACGAAATTCAAAAATCATGTAGAAAATAGAAACTTTCATAGTAATATGCAGCCATTAAAACTACCTGTGAGACATATAATTTACCACTCCTAAATCAGATTTCTACATATCCTCTCCGCTATACTTTTACTGAAAAGAAAATCACAATTCCAGGCTTTCAGTATACCGAGCACTCGCTAAAATGGAAACGTTTTCATTTATGGGCTAACAAAGCAGACTGTTTACATCTATTGTTCTCTGCTTCGTGACTGTTACATCAGTTGACTTATCTTTATAAAACATTGCTGTAGGCCAACAAAACAGACTATTGACTTCCGGCCTTCCTTGCTTTGAGGTTGTTACATCAGTTGAACTATCTTTATAAAATGTTATTGTCTTAATAACTGTCTTTATAAAATGTTATTGTCTTATTCACTGATTTGCATCTGTGCAGTTTCTTGGTGTTAACTAGTAATTCCTCAGATTTCAATATATTCTGCAGTTAAAGGCAGACTATCATCAGGACCTTAACAAAATATATAATTGTGCTTATAACTTAATTTTTTGGTGTAATATCAGTGCATGTTTACTCTGACCATTCTGTAATATTTTTTTTTAATTTGTTCTCGTTCAAAATGGCATAGTGGAAACTGATGTATTTATCCAATTTTGTTTTCTTTCCATTTATTTCAATATTCTGTTTCCACTGATTTAGAATAACATTTTCTTGAACCATCACTTTCAGGGGTAGACATGAAACAGAGGACCACCTAAGCCATACCTTCTTCATATGTGGGATCTCTGTTTCTTGGATTAAAGGGAAGAGTTCTGATATTTGCAAGTGGTTAAGTTATTGCTATCCTAATTTTTTTGTAATTACTGTGTGAAACTCATGATTTGGGAAAAATAAACTGTATAACCAGTTTTTCAAACATGATTACTGCAAAGAGGAATGTCTCCTTACTTACCCTTCCCCCAAGTTTCAGCAATGGTAAATCTGATTAAATTGCTATGGTAGATGGAGTGTGATTGTATGCGGGGAACTTGCGTCATAAAGAACATTATAGTTTTCAGTCGTATGCACTTTCATTTAGCTCGTTTGAATCAAAAGTCGGTTTCTTTTTTACCATTATGTATATCAGCACAGTGCCTCAGTAATCGTATGCACAATTGCAGGGTCTGGGCTACATTCTTGATCTTGTCAGTCTCTCTCTTGAGTTTGAATGCTGTCTCTCTGAGCTGGTTTTCTGTGGGTACTCCAGTCTACCAGCTTTCCACAACAGGGTAAAACCTGCCTGTATCTGCTGCATTTATCTTTACTCTTATGGAACAGATTACAACATTTCAGAGACTGAGACAGATCACTTCATTTAGCAGGCTAATAAATAAATAAATTTTGACAAAGCTATATGCAGTAGGGGGAAATGTGTGCTAAGAGAATTCTTGAGTGCCATGAGGGTAAGTGGAGGTGGGAGAATGCATCTAGTAGCTGAAAGGTTGTGGAAGGGCAGAGGAGGTATCAGTCACTGACAGGGCAGGTAAGAGTAGGTGTGGTTCTGATCACTGGCAGATCTATTGTTTGTTCACATAATTAAAACATTTACTTTATCTGAATTTTTGTTCATATATTTTTGATTTTCCATTCAGTGGGTATTCTGTATTTAAACAAACAGCAAATCGGAATGATGAGGCATTATCTGAGCTCCGATGTTAAATTTTAATGGCATCTTCATAGTATTTATAATGTGCATAATAAACATTCAGTTTACAGTATGTACCTGTACACACACACACACACACACACACACACACACACACACACACACACACACACACACACACTCATGACATTTCATCAACATGCCATAATTCCAAAACAAAAATGATTGAATTGTTAGCAGTTTGAAATATTAAATAATTGAACACAATTATGTTTTGCAAGGACTCCATTGTTCCCCCCAATCCCCCTTGCTAATTGTATATATCAGCTGTGAGTTTGCATTTCAGTGGTCAAAGGGCAAATTTCCCAAACTCCAGTCAGTGTTCCGCAATCTTGATCAAAAAACAATTGTACTGGCTTTTCACCATTCAATGTAATAAAATAGCAATCAGATGTAAATGTATATACTTATATATATATATATATATATATATATATATATATATATATATATATATATATATATATATATATATATATATATATATATATATAAAGTTGTAAACGACCCAAAAGACAAACGCCCCTGCGTGACAAAACGTAAATATAACAAAATGAATAAAACTCATGCAGGTGCGAAATGGCTAAGTAGTTCTCTCTTCATGCAGAGCAATCCAAACCAAAAGACAGTAGTTGTTAAAACAATTCCTGTAGCATATCTCAAAATAAAGACATCCGATGTAATCCAGAGAATAATTTATTCGTGCACAGTAAGCGCTTTCACCCGAAGGCTTTGTCAAACTATTACAGCAATCACCATCCACATTTAAATTTAAATAGTGCAACAATGTTTATCATTGGTCATTAATCTCACCTATTTTACATATTAAATTAGTCAAAGCAACATTACCAGCACTCATTTAGAATCCACTTTTAAAGTGGAACAATATTTAAAAACATCAAACGCACACTTCCATACATACACAGATGCAATCTATACATATTCATAAAAATGTTAAAAGCCTTATGTATAGTAAAAACGTATGCTCAAAACACATTGCATAAAACTAAATTCTTTAGGTAATCCTAAACATAATGTCAGCCATAAAAATCCATAGCAGACATCATATAATGATGGCCCCGTATCTACAATGGATGACTTATAAATCTAAAATGAAGCATAACGATGTTCTCCATACACTACCGAAATGATCATCTTTCACATATTTAAAGCTTCTCACATCCAATTCTTCATTCATTTCCATAAACATTTTCCATAACATGAACATTCAGCTTTATAATGTGTGTTGACCACTCTAAACCCAAATACATCGCTCAAACCCTCATATCACTTAACTATTACACAAACGGACTACTCAGGGGCATAAACCAACGTACAATATTTGACCCAGAGCAGCCCATGGGTTAAATACACATGTATAAAAAAAAAAAAAAAAAAAAAAAAAAAAAAAAAAAAAATATAATACTGAAGGGCTTACAATTACAAAATAACTTCAATATACTACTATTGTCCGAGGAACACCAGGGGGCATCCTAACCTATAGGACAAATGGATGTGCAGATACATAGAACACATTCTAAATGTGAGCTTCAAACAATTCACGTGCAAAAGGTGTAAACATAAATATGTACCTAAAAACGTTAATATACATCCCTACACCCACTCTTATCCATACTAAGTTCCATAATTCATGGCCTCATTAACCTTTTCTTTCTTAAAATGGGCTTCAACTGTACCCTGTCATTCAGGCCAGGGTACGTATCGGCTTTCATACGTATTATCCATTTCAGCTCACATTCCAATAGATAGTTATCAACATCTCCCCCTCTAACATTAGGCTCTACCTTCTGGATCACACAAAAACTAAAATAGTGGTCAGGCCCTGTATTTCTAATGTGTTTAGCCAAGGCATTATTTAAAGAACCTAAGCGTATATGGTAGACATGGTCTCTTACTCGTTCTCTGAGTTGCCTTGACGTCTTCCCTATATAAAACACATCACAACACGTACATCTTGCTAAATATATTACGTGCATGCTTTTGCAACTGGTCCTCGTCTTAAATTTATACTCAAAGCCAGTCACTGGATGTATAAATTCCATTCTAACATCTATGTATCTACATTGATTACACTCATTGCATGGGGTTGTATTATAATCCTCACCTATACTATCTACACCATGCAAAGGTGACCTATGACATAGCTTACGTTTGAGATTAGGTTTATTCTTATAAATAAAATTAGGGTCTGGACCTACTAACATGTTAATTCCTTGATCTAACTTAAAGACATCCCAATATTTAGTTATTATATCCTTAACGTCTTTAATGTCTCTTGTAAAATATAGCGGGAACCTAACGTCATCCCTTACCTCCTTATGTTCACTATTTCCAATTTCTGTCCATTCAGAAAAATATGGACATGCTCTTGTATTCCTCAGGTCATGAACTATTTCTACCTTCTTGTTCAAATCCGGTTCACTATAACCTCTCTCTATAAACCTTTTAGTTAAATTACTTATCTCTTCCATATACCCTGTAGCCGTAGGGTTCAACCTCGAGGCTCTCATTATTTGTCCCTTCATGATATTATCAAAAACGAACCTCGGGTGCATACTGCTCCGGTGCAATAATGTATTCCTAAAACATGGTTTCCTGTGGATGTTTGTATTTATTAATCCACTCTCTAACCTATGAAGGTTCACATCTAGGTATGAAATTCCTTCCTCAGAATAATTAAGTGTAAATTTAAGGAAATTAGTCATGGAATTCATCTCCCCAACAAAACTGAGTAGGGTTTCCTCAGACCCCCTCCAAATAAGGAAGAGGTCATCCACAAACCTACGATAGAACCCAACATTGTTCTGAAAGGATACATTCAATAATAGTGACTCCATTTCCCAATCAGACATTACCAGGTTGAACTGCAACCCCATCAACATTATATCTTTGTCACACTAGATGTCGTTAGCCTTTTTACAATGATTCCAAACGTTGAGGGCATCCAGAGGCTACGTAGGTATTTGAGCAGTAGGACAGAGATTGATGAAAGAACTTTAGACCTGATGATGATCTTTCTAGGAATAGTCCTTGAGAACAACATCTTCCTATATGGGGATGAGGTATATATTCAGAAGGATGGCGTAGCTATGGGCACTTCATGTGCCAATAGCTACGCCAACCTGGTAATGTCTGATTGGGAACACATTATTGCACCGGAGTAGCATGCAATAAAAAGGTAGAAATAGTTCATGACTTGAGGAACACAAGAGCATGTCCATATTTTTCTGAATGGACAGAAATTGGAGATAGTGAACACAGGGAGGTAAGGGATGATGTTAGATTCCCGCTATATTTTACAAGAGACATTAAAGATGTTAAAGACATAATAACCAAACATTGGGATGTCTTAAAGTTAGATCAAGAGATTAAAATGTTAGTTGGTTCAGACCCTAACTTTATTTATAAGAATAAACCTAATCTTAAACGGAAGCTATGCCATAGGTCACTTATACATGATGTGGATAGTATAAGTGAGGACTATAATACAATCCCATGTAATGAGTGTAACCAATGTAGATATATAGATGTTAGAATGGGATTTGTACATCCAGTAACCGGCTTTGAGTATAAGTTTAAGACGATGACAGGTTGTAAAAGTATGCACGTAATATATTTAGCAAGATGCACGTGTTGTGATGTGTTTTATATAGGGAAGACGTCAAGGCAACTTAGAGAACGAGTAAGAGACCATGTATATTATATACGTCTAGGTTCCTTAAATAATGCCTTGGCTAAACACATTAGAAATACAGGGTCTGACCACTATTTTAGTTTTTGTGTAATCCAGAAGGTAGAGCCCAATGTCAGAGGGGGAGATGTTGACAATTATTTACTTGAATGTGAGCTGAAATGGATAATACGCATGAAAGCTGATACGTACCCTGGTCTGAATGACAGGGTACAGTTGAAGCCCATTCTAAGAAAGAAAAGGTTGATGAGGCCATGAGTTGTGGAACTTAGCATGAATAAGAGTGGGTGTAGGGATGTGTATTAATGTTTTTAAGTTCTTATTTATGTTTACACCTCCTACATGTGATTTGTTTGAAGCTCACATTTAAAATGTGTTTTATGCATCTGCACATTCATTTGTGCTATGGTTAGGATGCTCCCTGGTGTTCCTCGGACAATAGTAGTATATTGAAGTTATTTTGTAATTGTAAGCCCTTCAGTATTATATGTTTTTTATATATGTGTATTTAACCCATGGGCTGCTCTGGGTCAAATATTGTACGTTGGTTTATGCCCCTGAGTAGTCCGTTTGTGTAATAATTAAGTGATGTGAGGGTTTGAGTGATGCATTTGGGCTTAGAGTGGTTAACATATACTATAAAGCTGAATGTTCATGTTATGGGAAATGTTCATGGAAATGAATGATGAGTTGGATGTGAGAAGCTCTAAATATGTGGAAGATGATCATTGCGGTAATGTATGGAGCATATTGTTATGCTCCATTTCAAAGTCATCTATTATAGATACGGGGCAATTATTATGTGATGTCTGCTATGGATTTTTATGGCTGACATTATGTTTAGGATTACCGAAAGAATTTAATTTTATGTAATGTGGTCTTGAGTACACGTTTTAACTATATATAAGGTTTTTAAACACTTTTATGAATATATGTATAGATTGTGTTTGTATATGTATGGAAATGTGCGTTTGATGTTTTTAAATACTGTTGCACTTTATATGTGGGTTTTAAATGAGCGCTGGTAATGTCGCTTTGATTAATTTAATATGTAAAATAGGTGAGATTAATGACCAATGATAAACATTGTTGCACTATTTAAACTTAAATGTGAATGGTGATTGCTGTAATAGTTTGACAAAGCCTTCGGGTGAAAGCGCTTACTGTGCACGAATAAATTATTCTCTGGATTACATCGGATGTCTTTATTTTGAGATATGCTACAGGAATTGTTTTAACAACTACTGTCTTTTGGTTTGGATTGCTCTGCATGAAGAGAGAACTACTTAGCCATTTCGCACCTGCATGAGTTTCATTCATTTTGCTATATATATATATATATATATATATATATATATGGTTCCCTATCAGAAGCCTGAAACACTATAAGCCTGAAAATCAAAATCCTGAAAACTATAGACTGAAAGTTCAAAATCCTGAAAGACCAAAATCCTGAAACTCAAAATCCTGAAAACACAAAATGGACATACTGACATCATTGTGGCTTTGCTATTGTTAGCCCTGTGGTGTTGGGTCATGCGTTGGGTTCAGGTAAGTGTGCGGTTGGTTTTATGTTAGGGTTAGGGGCGGTTTAAGTGAGTTAGGGTTAGGGCACAGGTTAGGCATGTATGCAATAGTGACAAATATTGGGGTTGGGGGCGTTTTAAGTGAGTTAGGGTTAGGGCGCGGGTCAGGTGAGTGTGCGATAGTGACGGACCTTAGGGTTAGGGTTAGGGTCAGGGTCAGTTGGTAGATATTAGTGTCTTTATAGTGACATATTAGCATTATTTGTGTTTTCAGGATTTTGAGTTTCAGGATTTTGGTCTTTCAGGATTTTGAGCTTTCAGTCTATAGTTTTCAGGATTTTGATTTTCAGGCTTATAGTGTTTCAGGCTTCTGATAGGGAACCATATATATATATATATATATATATATATATATATATATATATATATATATATATATATATATATATATATATACATTTTTTCAGTAAAACATTAAATATAAAATGAAAGATGTAACTACACCATACCTTATAAAGCTGTCTTTTCACTTGTTCTCCTAACTACTTTTTGATTATTTTAAATAATAAAAAATCAGTGGTATCGTGACTGCACACATTGCTATAGTGACATGATGAATATAATTGTCCTGAAACCTCATACTCCAGTGAAGCATCAGTTTAAGTTGCACACCATTGCAAGAAGTGATATGTGCCAGAAAGTAAAGCTGCAAGGAGTTATCGTTAGTAATGGCAAACTAAGAGTTGAGAAATGAGGCTTGGGAACAAACCAATTTGTCCATGGAAACCTTCAGTGTTTGGGGTTTGTGCAGAGATGATAAGAAGGGGAGTAGTTTTGGGTAGAAGGGGTGGAGGTGGGGTTGGGGAGGGATGTGAAAGACAGGATGAAGAGGAATGAGGTTAGGCAGAGCTGCGGGCAATGAAGGGTTCATTTAATAAGGTGAGTTGGGAGGAAGTGCTATAGGTGTGGGGTGGGACTTAGAAGATTTTATGTGAGTTTAGCTTGGGAAGGGATCAGGCTATGCATGAACTTGCTATAGTGCAGACTTATGTCTGTGATGACCAGTAGGTACTCCAATGATCAGGTAGCTGAAGAGCAGAGTTTATGGCAGAGATAGGTGGCCATTGTTTTGCAGGCAGAACAGCTGTCCCAAGAACTGCTTATCAGTGATTCTACAGTGGTTGAAGACCCTGGTGAGTCCAGTCTGAAGAAGAAATGGCAGGTGGTGAAGAGCAGGTCCGTGGGCTGAGGGAAGCAGGCATGACAGTCAAGGACTGCTGTCACAGTGGAGATTCCAGCCAATGGAACAACGCACAATGTGGTTGCAGGTAATGACATGTTGTTGGGAGTTCATGTAGGCATGTCAGAGTTGGTATAGTTCAGGAACATTTCGGGGTTAGGAAGAGATGAGCCACATCAGGAGCCCACTGAAACTGCAGGCACCATAGAGGATTGGCTTCAGAGGGACAGGTCTGAGGTTAGGCATTCAATGTGGGGGGTAGTAGAGGGTTGTCCATGGGGAGTTTTGCTTCATCTGTAGAGGGAGGAGTCGCAACTTCATGAGGTTGGCTTGGACATTCGGATCCGGATGGGTGATTAGTTAGCTATGCAGACCCTAGGACAAGGAAAAGGGGCAGTCTTTCTCACACATCACATACTGTCCTCAGTTAAAGAAAAGATCTGAAAGGGACAGTATGTCAGTATCTTTCAGTTAATTGATGGGGAAAAGGTTCAGTGCTTGTTGGAATCAGAAACTGCATATAGTATTATAGGTTATTGGGGCCTTTTGACAACTCTCCTTTGTAAGTTTTAAGGTCCCACCATTAGGTTTGGCTCCTAAGAAGCTGGTCAGTAAATTTTGGTTGATTCATCATTTGTACTATTGTGATGGAACTCCATTAATGATTTTTATTTCAGTAAAGGATGCCAAGGTGAGTTATACGTGTTTAGATGATGTGGTGCGGGTCATTCAGGGGTTTAAGGATCCATGGTTGGTGAAGGTGGACATTGAATCGGCGTTTTGATTACTGCCAATGTGGGAGGAGGAATGGCAGTTGTTAGGCATGGTGGTTGGAAACAAGTTTTACTTTGACAAGGCTATGCTGATGGGATACTCTGTAGCCTGTGCCACTTTTGAGAAGTTTAGCACTGCATTCCATTGGATTTGGCAGCAGTGATGGGTACTCAGAAGGCAGTACATTACTTAAATGATTTCCTAATATTAGGTGAAGGGTGTGAAGGTGCATTAGAGAGTATGTGAGAGTTTTTGTGGATGTATGAAGAACCAGGTGTCCTGTTGGCTATGTGGAAGTTGGAAGGCCCGGCTAAGGCACTGGACTTCTTGGGTTTGCTAGGGAATGCAGAATGTGGGTTGTTTTGTTTACCAGATGAGAAGCTAACACATTTGAAAAAAAAGATTGGATGGGTGAAGTTCAAAGACAAGGTGCGGATTTTCAATGTCATGGAGCTTTTAGGGCTTCTGAATTTTGCATATCCGGCAATTTACCCGGTCGTAAATTTTTTTAGGTCTGTTGCCTTTTTGTTAAAGGGGGGGGACATCATTGGGTAAGGACTGGTCAGTTGGCATGGTCTGATTTAGCATTGTGGTTGTCCTTCTTGGAGTGGACTGGGTTGGCCAAGGGGAATTGCAATTATTTACAGACGCAGCAGGGGGTATTAGGATGGGAACATTTTTTGGCAGTGAATGGTTTGTGGCTCATTGGCCAGTATATTGGAAGGATGACTGGAAGAAGGATATAGCCTTTTAGAGTTAATTCCAATTTGGGTGGCATTTGTGGTTTGGCAGGAGTGGTTAAGGGGTAAGAGGGTTATTTTTCATTTAGACAATATTGCAGTGGTATGACTTTTACAGGCTAAGGCAGTGAAGTCAGAATTTCTTTTGTTAGGTTTTGCAAAGTTTGGTGATTAATTTTTCTTTCACAGGTCTGCATGTAGCGGATGCTAAGAATGTTATTGCTGAGAGTTTGTCTCACTTTCAGTTTTCCAGATTCCAGCAGTTATCTCTCCAGGCAGCAGGCGAGCTGAAGGTGTTGCTAGATGACATGTAGTAGATTGGACTGAAGTAACCAGACAGTTGGTGCAGCACTCTTGGGAAACATCTATTGTATGGTAGTGCTTTACATGATTTTGATAAATTTGTTTTGCACCTACCTGAGGGAGAGGGAGTTAGGTTGAAAGAATTGTTATTGTGATACTTGGCTCAGGCTTGGGTGCATGATAAGGCAGTTCAGTCGGTCAAGGTGGACCTGGCCATGATTGGTATATTTGCATAGGTGGCAGGGTTGCATGATTTTACTAAGTCTTGGACAGTGGCTTGTATGTTGAAGCAATGGGGTAGAGTGACTGGTGTGGGCATGGATAAGCGAAGGCCATTGACAAGACAGGTTCTAAATATTTTGTTGCGGGGTTTAACTTTGGTAGATGGTGATTCAGGGGATTGTACTTTGTAGGTGATATTGTCATTATGGATGTATCATGGAGCATTTAGGGTGTCAGAGTTGTTAGGGTCACTAGTTTGGGGGGATGTCATGGTATTTTCTGTGTCAGTGCGCATCTGGTTGTGTAGATCAAAAATGGATCAATCGGGGAGGAGAATGCAGGCAGTTCTTGAGAGGGATAAGAATGATTGGCTATGTTCAGTGGGTTGGGCTAGGAGATTAATGTGGACCCATGTGGGGAGCTCTCAGGACTTGGATTTTTAGTCAAAAGTGAGTAAGGTGATAACGGGTAATAAATTTGTATATGTGATGAGGAGGTCTTTTCATTGTATTGGTTTTCCAGGAGAGGGGTTTTACAAAAATTCCTTTCACATAGGAAAGGTCTCAGATTTAGTAAGAGAAGGCAGATCAGTTGAAGTTATTAAGAGGGTGGAAAGCTCATCTTTGAATGCCTTTTTGTCTTATATTAGATAACTGTCTAAAGTGGTTGGATTAGTTTTAATTTTTTTCTTTGTCTTATGCTTTTGGAAAGGAAATTGTTATCCTGGGTCATTCATATATTCATTGTGTGGTGAAGTGAGCTGCAGTTAGGCCGGCTGGCACGTAATTGGGTCTGCATCACTTTGGGTGGCAGTTTTTTCATTTTAGAGTGGGCACATCAGTTTGTTAATTGTAGGCTGGTGAAGCAACTGGTAACTTAGGGACTTTGGTGACAGGGACCCAGTCTGGCTCAGACAGGATGGAGTGCACCTGAATGAGTTTGGTTTGGATCTATTTCATGTACACTTTGGTTTGTTTTTGGAGAGTTTAGTGAAAGTCCTGCAGTAGGTGAGGGGGAACATCCGGTGTCAGGCTGGTGGGTGGAGATGAGGAGAAAGCTTGTCCCTCTTCTGTTCCTCATCTGGTGTTGGGTGTTTGATGCAAGGAGTTTGGGGGATGAAAGCAAGCAGTGGGACGCTGCTTTGATAAATAAAATAAGTGAGCGGTGGTGATGATGCTACTTATTTGGGCTGGTGAGTGGTATATGCTGCCCTCGTGAATGGTTACAGGGATGTTCATACTGTGATTAATAAACTGAAATGTTTTGATAAATTTATGTTTTGGAAGCTTAATACATAAATTATTTTAACAAAGGTTGTCAAATGCCAATTTTGGTGTGGTGTGTTTTATTGAAGGGGACTGGGACAGATGAGGTTTGGGAACAGACCAATTTGTCCAGGGATACTTTCAGTGTTTAAGGTTTATGCAGAGATAATAAGAAGGAGTGTAGTGTTGGTAAAAGGGGGGGGGGGCGTGGGCGTGGGGAGGGATGTGAAAGATAGGATGATGACGAGGAATGAGGTTAGGCAGAGTTGTGGGCAATGAAGAGTTAATTTAATAAGGACAAGAGCAGGCAGAATGTGAGGTGGGTTTGGGGTGGGGCTTATAAGATTTTATGTGAGTGTAGTTTGGGAAGGGATCAGATTTAGGCATGAACTTGCTACCACCCTCCCTCCCTCTGTTTGAAGATATTGTGGATTTTATTTGCTTTTGTGGATTTGTTGCTTAGGTGGAGGAGAAAGGTTGGCTTCTCTCTTTTCTGTTCCCCCTCTGGTGTTGGATGTGTGATGCAAGGAGTTTGGGGGATGAAAGCGAGCAGTGGGATGCTGCTTTGATAAATAAAATAAATGAGCGGTGGTGGTGATGCTACTTATTTGGGCTGGTGAGTGGTATATGCTGCCCTGGTGAATGGTTACAGGGATGTTCATACTGTGATTAATAAACTGAAATGTTTTGATAAAGTTATGTTTTGGAAGTTTAATAAAGGTTGCCAAATGCCAATTTTGGTGTTGTGTGTTTTATTGAAGGGGATTGGGACAAGTTTAAATTTTTCAAATATCAACAGTTTTGACCTGCTAGCTTGACTTAGTAAGTGAAATAAAAACTTGCCTCGGTATTTATTTACCCTTTATTGGTCATATTCTGATTTTTTCTCACTTGATTTTATACCGCAGGCTATGTTATACAGCACATCTGAAATATACATTTCTGTAAATAAAACTATAGACAATTAAGCCTTAGGAACGTCATTATCTTCATAATAAAAGAAAGAAAAGAAACGGAAAACAGGAAAGAAAAATTAAATGAAAATGCCGTTTCAATTATTATTTTTTTTCTTTTGTTTAATTACTTGGCATTAAAATATACCAGTCACTTTTTTAACAGTATATGAACTTTTTCTTTAATTTGGAGGTCTTTTTTTTATACATACTTTTGGATAAACTGCTATGGTCTTATTGGAAAAGAATATCAAGAATTTGCAAAAAGTCTGCTAGCATAAAAAGCGTCCCTTTTCCTAGCAGTTTTGAAATTCATTTTAAAGAATTGATGCAGCAGTTGATGCAGCAACTTACGTAATGTGGACATTAGATGGTGCTCTTCCATTATTCATCTAGTGGGCTCATCATGAGAACCACTACAAAAAGCTAGAAAAAGCAGCTTATTGCTAGTAAATAGGCTTCTTTTTGTTAATCCGCACAAGAGCCCGAGTGGCTACGCTTAACCTTTCTTTCACAGTACTTTTTATACAGAGATAGGATGAAAGCAGAATTACACAGTACAGAGCTCATCTCTTATCCCTGCCTAGCAATAAAACATTTCAGTGGCATTTATTCTATGACCTGGCAAATCCAATGTAGCTAGAGTCAAAGATGAACATGAAATCAGCATTACCCAGGTGTATTAGTATAGGAATAAAGGAAAACCCTAAATGCTACTACACTTACAAGTGGTATAATTACCATTAATTCTTTGCATGGTGTTTTGTAGTAGTCAGTAATTCCGTCACCTTTATTATTAGGAATGATGAAAACTGTTTCATACTTCCCCATGGAATAAATAGAATAATGAATAAGGCAAGGTGGTTTTGTGTACACTGAATTATCTGAAGACTAATGCCCTCCTTTGCACATTATTGCTTATTAACATTTGCACCAGATGGTATCAAACTCCAGATGTCACTTGGTAATCTGGCAAATGCAGAGAGTTCACCTTCAGCTGCAGGACCCAGTGGGTATTTAATAAATTCATGCTGCCTGTTTTAACTTATTATCTGCACAGCAGCCAAAAGGAAGGGGGGGGGGTATAGTCTTTTCTGTTATATGTTGTTATGGTGCAGCCAAATTTTCTGGAAGTGCAAATAACAAGTGTATATCCTGAAATATAAAAATTACAAAAAAAATGGCAAAACTTGTTCTCCGGCAGACTTTTTTAAATTATTCTTTTTTGTTTTATTCTTTACGACCAGGCAACCTAGGTTCAGTTGGTGGACTGATTCCCTAAAGAGTCAGCTGGGTGATAGGGACTGAGGGACATTTTTACTGGCTCAACTACCCTTGGGGAGAGGGGGTGACGGAATGATTTTCCGATCAGGGTTAAAGTCCCTGGTGGAGAGTAGACAGGTTACTCCTGAAGTGCATATTTTGCATGAAACAATTGCACACTGGGTATAGGGTGGGACAGTGGGGAGGGTATAATAAAAATATCCTCACAGTTGTTAGAATAGTATCATATCAGTTCATCTTAATTTCATCTTTGCCTACTCCTTGGACTTTTACACAGACAATTTTCCTGCTTGAAGAAATCTAGTACATTAAGGGAAAGCAGACAGGTGCTGGGTATATAAGAGTGGAAGACAGAAGAAGAGCTCTGTGACATGGCACTAGACATCTGTGGTGAAAACCAAAAAAGTTTTTAAAAAGTTATTCTGTACAAAATGATGTGTGGGGATGCACTGATTAAATATATCATGAGGGTTTTGCTTTTTATTAGAAACAAACTGTTTTACTTATATGAAAATCTTAGAACATTCACTGCATACATGACATGCACAAATCGTTCTCATTTTCATGTCTTATGTGCTACATGAGGTGATATCATGGCTTTATTTGTAAATCGGACGGTTTAGAAATGTTAACACAAATGTAACTTTTTTTTCCAAAACATACCTTTATACACAATACCAAGTATCTCAACAGCCATGCATGGTACACAAAATTATCAGTGGCAGTTTTACCCAACATGATGTAATGTCTGGTAACATGATATATAATCATTTTAAAAGCTATTTCTGAAATGTTATCAAAAATGCGGTAACCTGTATACTGCCATAAATAGCAGATGATGTCTCAAATATTGTTATAAAAGGCAATATGAAAATTAATACGGAAGTGATGGCAGATATTGCATCATTTTTTTCTGTCATGATATGACCTCTCACACTGAGAGTTTGACAGCCTTTTAAACATATCTGTAGTGCAGATGATGTCAATTCTATTTTTATTAAACACGATTTGACTATTTACATGATGCAGTTTAACTGTTTGAATTTTCAGTGGGTTTATATTTCATAAGCTGTGAACATAAAGCAGACACCTGACAGGGTTAAATACACAAAGTCTGGTCCAAGTTCTAGTGTTAAGGAAAAAAGAGGGATTTATTTGTTTAATATTTATCGGGGGGGGGGTCTGGTCAAAGGACCCTTTTCATCTATTATCTGAGTAACAAGGAAAATTTAAGACACATAACAAATCAGAAAATGGTAATACATACATCTCAAGCTCTTAGCCCAAGAAATCTGGACAAAGCCTGACATAATGTAGGTACAAAGTCCCAAAAGTAGGGACAGATTTTAAATATTGCTCTTATAAACATAGAAAGTTACCAGAACAACAAGTGTTGCATTATTATGTATTTTATGAAGGATATGAGGTCTGAAACACAAATGTATGACATTGCTAATTTCATTTCTCAAATCACCCCAGTGATTTGCCAGAAAACCAAAAATTTTATAAGGAGCAGACCGAACTACTAAGGCAAAGATACAGACTTTCTGTGAAAATCTGGACAGTTGAGAGGTATGAGGTGATATGAATTTCTGCCTGCATTTGTAAAGGCAAAGTTTATTTCTGGAATAAAGCATGAACGTAGATAAGCAGGCAAATGAAATATTAGAAAAGAGAAAGCGTAGCTCACATATTGCCACTTTTAAAACTTTTACAAGCTGCTTAGTAAAAAAATAAAATATTTGATGATATTTTATGCCAAGAACATGCTTCAAAACAGCATTTAAAGCTTAGAAACATAAACCTTAAGGACATGAGGAGATGATAATCATGATGCATAATAGAAAGATGGGAAGTCAGTAGTATAGAGGAGAAGAAGTGAGACACAGTTATTAATAAAACTAAAAAATTAAAGATGCTAATTAAAGTTAGCAGAAGTAAAGGGTTAAGGATGGCATGTTCTCAGATCAAATGCAGCTTGATACCGTGATATAGCTGTAACGACCATGCCCTGGCCCAGCAATTAAGGAGCCTCAATCCTCTTCACTAACACCAGGAAGGTCGCCTCCTAGAAGAAGAAAGGATAACTAATACACACAGTAAAGTACAATTTCACTTAAGTGCACACAGATATCACAGTCAGTCTGGGGCTGGTTGCTCTCTTGCTCCCCAGGTTCCCAATAAGACTTCCCACTGGCACAGCTATAGGGTCCAGATCTCAGCCTAGCTGGCAAGCTAACCTCCAGTACCCTCTCTGTCCAACCAGTGATTCGTGTCCCTGGCAAGTAGCTGACACACCACACACACACACTTTGAGATACGTATTTATACAACTTCACAGACACTCCTGGGAAAGGCTGACACAGATTCTCCAACTGTGCTCCTTTGCCCAGACTATACGATAGTAATTACTGCCACCACCCAGTTAATAATATCAGCTACTAAAAGGCCCTTAAAAGGGGGTCCAATTATTACTGTGCAATATTAGTATCCAATGGTAATGTGACTATACAGTCTAAGGCTTATTGGAAGGGCTTAGACAGTAAACTCTATAAATATATAATGTACTCTAAAGCATAATTTATCTCTACACAAACCAGCCACAGGTAGAAGGTTTTAAAAATATTTAATAATAAATAATTAAAACACAAGACAAAACTACTACACCACAGAGATATTTAAGAGTTCACAGATCACACAGAAACTTAAAATAATACAGTAGGACAGGTCTGATTTACACAGAAAAATACTTAATCTAACTTTCTAATATTTAGCTAATCTTAGAGAAAACACAGTGCTACAATCCTTACATACCTAAAGAGCATAGGCGGTGCTGGTAAGTTAGATGTCCAAAGTCAAATGCCTTCAGTCTCTTTCTGAGACATAGTTTATAAAACATCACTAACAAACATGTCTCTGGGTCCTCCCCAGATTACATCATGTTGACACTTAGGTTTTCCCAGTATTCATATTAAATCATCTTGACACCTGCTCTGAGTTCCCAGGCTAATGGAAACTGCATTATTTAGCAAGCTAACTCCTGCACAGGAGAATACAACACTAAAAGGCATTTCAAATATACCCCCTAGCAATTAGTCCTTGATTAACACAATAGACAGAATGTCTTCAGCCAGCCTGACCGGAACCAACTTTAAAGATCAAACAATGTCATAAAATCATTTCAATTTCAAAAGACACATTTGAAAGGCTTGACTTAGTTTTTCTTTACAGCAAGGGGGCAATGTTGTAACAAGCTTGAAGTTCACATTTTACAGTGTTTTTCTTTCATTTAAAAACACACGCCTGTTACCAACTGGCTGAACCCATCTAAAATCTCATGGAAAAACTTTAGGAACTTGGCAATAAAACATATATTAGCCCACAAATACATAATAAACAAACAAAATAAAAATCCCAATATTTTGAAACTTTGGGAACACATTTTCAATATTATACTTGCATAAACCATTGAATTTGGAATACATTTACAAAACACACAATAAAAAGCATAACATTATATAGTAGTATACTAACTTGATGGTACTAACCCTGGAGAAAACAAATCTTATCTCTTTCCAGACTATTAAACTATGAAAGCATTCATGTAAATAGTGTAAATATGTTTTAAGTGTATTGTTCTTCTACCAGCTGTATATCACCTTTGTTTACTCTTGTGATATGATGTGTAATGAAAAAGAAAAACAATAAAGAATTATTATTGAAAAGGAAAAAAAAACTCAAAAAAAAAAACACACGCCTGTATTTTACATTTATTTATACAAATGATAGACTTATGTATTAAATTCTATTTTACTAGGCTGGCAGCCTTCGTCCACCTCTCCCCAGTCATCACAATAGCTTCACATTTTCTGGCACATCCTTTCAGTTTGCTTTGCAGACCACCTTTATCTGTTCTCATTCTGCTTGCTTTATGTGGCTTTTGCTTTTGCGTTTGTGTCTGTCTGACGCTGACTTTCGCTGCTCAGGACACTATTCCTCAGTATTCTCACTTGTGTTACACTGTTGCACACTGCAGATATGCTGATCTTTATAATACGTCACAAAGACAAAAATAAATAAATAAATAAATGGAATAAACTTAAAATCTAAACTCAAACTTGAATTTAAAAATCAAATGAAACCATTGCAAATCTACATTAGAAAGAGGATGATTTCATAAATACATGGAAAGACACACAGTTTAAGGAGCAGGTGTGACTGTAACACTCAAAATATAATTTATAATATTTATGGTAGTTGTACATCACCTTTGTGGTCTATTGGAAAAAATAGAAGGAAAGTTAAAATACATTTACAATAGCATGTGGTTGAGACTAAGGCCTTTTCTCTACAGAGGTCTATTGCAATCCATGTTAACCAGCAACATGATGGTAATCTTACTATAATATGATAGGTGGTGCTTAATAGATTAATATTACACCCAGTTTTATAATATACGTGGTGCTTAATAGATTAACACCCATCCCCTCAGTTTTATAATATGATAAGTGGTGCTTAATAGATTAACACCCCTCCTCTCAGTTTTATAATATAAGTGGTGCTTAATAGAATAACACCTCCCTCAGTTTTATAATATAAGTGGAGTTTAATAGATTAACACCCATAGTTTTATAATTTAAGTGGTGTTAATAAATTAACATCCCTCCTCTCGGTTTTATAATATAAGTGGTGCTTAATAGATTAACACCCCCTCAGTTTTATAATATAAGTGGGGCTTAATAGATTAACACCCCTCCCCTCAGTTTTATACTATAAGTGGTGCTTAATAGAGTAACACTCCCCTCAGTTATATAATAAGTGGTGCTTAATAGATTAACACCCCCCAGTTTTATAATATAAGTGCTGCTTAATAAATTAACACCTCTCCCCTCAGTTTTATAAGTGGTGCTTAATAGATTAACACCCCCCTCAGTTTTATAATATAAGTGGAGCTTAATAGATTAACATCCCTCAGTTTTACCAGTTTTATAATATAAGTAGTGCTTAATAGATTGACACCCCTCCCCTCAGTTTTATAACACAAGTGGTGCTTAATAGATTAACACCCCCCTCAGTTTTATAATATGATAAGTGGTGCTTAATATATTAAAACCCCCCAGTTTTATAATATAAGTGGTGCTTAATAGATTAACACCCCCTCAGTTTTATAATATAAGTGGTGCTTAATAGATTAACAGCCTGCTCAGTTTTATAATATGATGAGTAGTGCTTAATAGATTAATACCCCCCTCAGTTTTATAATATAAGTGGAGCTTAATAGATTAACATCCCCCAGTTTTACTAGTTTTATAATATAAGTGGTGCTTAATAGATTGACAACCCTCCTCTCAGTTTTATAACACAAGTGGTGCTTAATAGATTAACACCCCCCTCAGTTTTATAATATGATAAGTGGTGCTTAATAGATTAACACCCCCTAAGTTTTATAATATAAGTGGTGCTTAACAAATTAACACCTCTCAGTTTTATAATATGATGAGTAGTGCTTAATAGATTAACACCCCCAGTTTATAATATAAGTGGTGCTTAATAGATTAACACCCCAGTTTTATAATATAAGTGGTGCTTAATAAATTACCAACCCTCCCCTCAGTTTTATAATATGATAAGTGGTGCTTAATAGATTAACAGCCTCCATCAGTTTTACAATATAAGTGGTGCTTAATAGATTAACACCCCTCCCCTCAGTTTAAGGGGCATTATACAACAAAGGCTATTACCTTCCGAGACATAGCTAATACTTACATGCAATAAACTGGCACACTGTCACCTTTGGTTTGCGTGTAGGTTAGGAATGATGTCATTTCTAGTTAAATATTGTATTCCCTTTTCTTTGCTTTAATTTGTTATTCATTATCGCTGTGTTTTATGTTGGGGTATTTTACAACTAATGTCTTCCTTTTTTACCCATATATTTACCCGCGTTCATTATTTTGTCCTCTGAACACACAAATGAGCAGTGAATACATTTTCAGGCAAACAGTAGATACATTAAGACAGACTACATGTGCAGTCACTGAATTTGACATATAGACTATTGTGTAGAGACTGTTGTGTAGGGCTGTGTGGTTAATGAGATGTTATATAAAAAAACTGCAAAATGACGCATACTCTTAAGTGTGATGCTATGAATGTTAACAGCTTAAAAAATCACATCAGATGCGGTAAACTATGTTTTATAATTGCTGACGGATCATGTTCTTCCTTTAGTCACTAAATTAAAAGCAAAGTGACTACAAGACAGTCACTGAATAGATGGGAATCTTAATATAATAAAGCTATAAGAAAATGAAGGTTACTTATTTTTACAGTGATGACTTGCATGGATGTGCAAGTAACACACCTGTGTAATACCAGATGGTACTCATGCTGAAGCATCTTTCAGTACTGGGTCTCATCTATGATCTGATCTAAATCTTCAGGTATTTAACTCATAAACACTGATGTGGTATGGAATACCATACCTTCCTTACACTTTGATTTTCAATGAATTCCCTGATTTTGACTCATATTTTAGCTCTGTCCCTTTTAAACCCTTCTAAAACAGGTGACTTTCAAAGAAAATATGTTGAATTATATTATTTATTTACAGTTATAGACTTATTTTACCCCAGAAAATGGATGTTAATTTGCATTCTCTCATTCTGTCAATGTTTCATGTTAATAGTAATAATAATATGTTTAAAAGTGTCCCTATTTGTCCCTGATTATTTCTGGAATTGTCACTGATTTTGGTTAGATTTCTCCATGATTTGTTGAGACCTAGGCTCTAAGATCCCCTAGTGTAACGTTGGGCAGCATGATGGCTGGGCACTTCTATGGGCTAGGCTTGTAAAGGCTCCAGGGCCATTAGCCTAGTACACCCCTATGAACCGGCTATACACATCTTGCATTCCAGAGCTTTTTCTGAAAATTAAACTTAAAAATCATAACATAAACAAATGTAAATATTTTGTAAACAATAAAAGCTATTAAACCTTACAAATAGCAATGTTGTCAATATGAAGTGTTTTTTACAGTGCTGATAGTCAGTACATTCTAGTCTTTTCCATAAATGCTGTGGAAATTATAATGTACACAAATCCCAAATTATATTTTTCTAAACTTTCTCAAACGTTCATATCTTGAAAACTATACACCTTAGACATATATTGTTAGAACATTTTTGTTAACCAAACACAAGCTTTTATGCGGCAACAAGAAATTCCTCATTAAGTGCATGTTTATTGGAATATTTGCAGAAATATGAAACATGTTTAATTGCATAATTAGCAATACAAATAATGCACAGTATCTCTTAAGATATGCAACTTACAGTGCAAATATCAAAGACAGTTTTCTTCAACATCTAAGGTTTCACATAAGGTCATGCAACATTTAGTAAATCATCTGATTTGTGAAGTATTAAGTACATAATGGGAATATCGCTTATTTTCATAATTACTAACAAACAACTAACAGAGAGCACACCGACAGTGCAAGGTTATAATGCCTTCTACACATTTAGACCAGTTACTACACAGACAGGGACTAAAGGTGGAGGTGTCTTGATTTACATCAAAAATAAATATACCCCAAGGTTGGTCAGATAGGACAATGCACTTGAGCTGCTCCATGTTCAGATCACCATAGGTAAAATTCAATACCACTTCCTTGAAAGCTATAGGTCCCCCTCCATGACCCAGGAAACCCATACCATCTATGTAAACTTATTGAAAACACTCACCATCCAACCCAATGCCATATTCATGGGTGACTTTAATTACCACACTATTAACTGGGAATCATATATATGACACCAAATGTACAAGCTCAAAGATTCCTGGATTTTGTAAATGCAAACTCGCTGGACCAGATTGTCAGTACACCAACAAGGGGTTCAACCATACTGGATCTGGTCCTCACTAATAATGGAGAGGGCTGGACATCCCCTAGTGTAATGTCTTCTCTGGTAAGGTCAGACCACAAAATGGTCTCCTTTGAAGTAAAACTAAAACCTGGAACCCCAGCTCACCCTGGAATATTCAGGAATTACTCTAAGGCTATCTTCCTACTATTAATGATAACCTGCAAAAATTTCAAGCCCCCATAAACCCTGAGAAGAGTGCTACCTATGGAGAACTGTTCACAGAAACCCTATATAAGCATGTTAATAGCTACACAGAGGCAGCTGTCCCCACCAGGAAGAAGTACAGAAGTAACTCAAAAAACAAGCCACCCTGGCGGAATCACAAAATCAGTAGGCTATATAACAGAAGGAAGAAAATCATGGAAAAATTAAGAGGTGCAGCACCCGGCAGGATAAAAGCACTCTTATCAAACTAAACAAACAACTTAGAGGACAAATAATTTCTACCCAAACCAAATTTGAGGTAAATTTGGCCTCCCAGGCCAAGGACAACCACAGGGCATTTTTAGCTATGTCCACAACCTCAAAGGCAATATACAATTGTGTGCAGAGCTCATAGGTTCATAGGTTCATAGGTAGGTACTAGGCTATTGGCCCAAGGGCCTACATTTATTTTATTTATTTATTTTATTTAATTTAACATTTGTTAACTGGGAATGTCCGACTAGGTTCCACAGAGCCTGTTTTCAGCGGAGACCCAGGGAGAAATGCTCCAAATGCATGTCTTTGGAATAATACATAAGCCTAGCAAACAAGGTTCCCTGGCTTATGCCACCCAAGAAAGTTAATTTCCTATGCCCCTGTCGAGCAGAGCTACAGAAGTGATCCCCGGGGTGTATTTCCTATTTCCCATCCACTCATCAAGATTTTTCTTGAAGAGTGCTAATGAGGAACTTTGCTTGACATAGATGGATATCTTGTTCCAGAGTATAGAAAGTCTCTGGGACAGGAATCTATCCCTCCAGCATGTCCTGTTTATTGTGATGACAAGGTTTAGGTCCCTAGAGCATGTAGCTTGGATGGATTCAGATTTCTTTAGGTGTAGCATAGGTTCATAGGTTCATACTAGGCTATCTGCCCAAGGGCATTTATAAGCCTAGCCCATAGTTATGTGGCTTTCGCCACCCCTTTAGTTTGAATAAAAACTATGCCTATCATTTTGCTGTGCCTCTGTCAAGCAGTGACACTGAAGTAATCCCTGTGGTATATCTGCGATCTCCCATCCATTGGTCAAGATTCCTCTTGAACAAGGCCAGCGAGGTGCTCTGCCTCACATGTACCGGGATTTTGTTCCACAGCATAGGGAGTCTCTGGGTGATGAATCTGTCCCTCCAGCACGTTCTATTTATAACCGTGTCAAGGTTTAAGTCTCCCGCCCTTGTGGTTCGGAGGGAGCTAGATTTTTGAGGTGAAGCATATTCATCAAATCTGGGTTTGACATGGCCTTATATGTCAGGCACAGGTCACCTCTGAGCAAGCGGTATGAGACTGAATAGAGCTGGAGTTCTTTCAGTCCCGGGCAGCATAACACGTATTTTGAGACCCTTTATCCTTTTGGTGAGGAACTTTGGGGCCTTTCAAGCTGCAGCAGGTGTCTGGTCAGATACATTCAACGGGGCATTGTACTCAATCATAGGTCTAATGAGTGATGAGTACAGGGGACGATGACCTCCCTTGATCTAGATGTGAATCCCTTCATGATCAGGTGGGCAATATAGAAGGTTTTCCTAACTACTTTAGCAACATGAGTGTCAAATGAAGGCTACTGTCAACCTGGGTCCCCAGATCCTGATGACTATTTCTGTGCTCAGTGGATTGCCACCTATATGGTAGCTAGACTATGCATTTTTGAACTTCAGGCCATGGCTCTGGCACCAGTTATCCATTTCTGTGAGGCCCTTCTGGAGGATATCTGTGTCAGATGTGTTTTCGACTATGGCGCCCAGTCATGTCCAACAGCTCTGAGTTTAACATAGCTGCATATGTTAGGCAGAGATCTTCTTGGAGTAGATGATATGCTACAGAGCAGAGCTGGAGTTTTTTGAGATGGTCAGTGTAGGGCATCTGTTTGAGGCCAGTAATCCTCTTTGTGAGGTACTTCTGTGGCCTTTCCAGCTGCTGCAGATATCTTGTGAGGTACATTCCAAAAGGGGTGTTGTACTCTATAATGGGTCTAATGAGTGTCGAGTAGAGGGGAACAATGATCTCTTTTTTCCTGGATGAGAACCCTTTTGTGATGAGGTGTGCCATGTAGAAGGATTTCCTGACTACTGTGGAGATGTCATTATCAAAGGAGAGACTACTGCCCACTTGGGTCCCAAGGTCTCTTATCACACATGCGGCATTAAGTAGACTGCTGTTTATGTGGTAGTTCATGGGTACAGAGCTTTTACCAAAGGGGATGACAATGCACTTTTTGGCATTGAGCTTGAGGCCATGCCTCTGACACCAGGCATCTGTTTCAGTGATGCCCTTCTATAGGATGTCCATATCATTTGGGGACTCGACTTTGGCTCCTAGTTTGCAATCATCTGTGAACTTCATTAGCCAGAGGCCTTCTGTGTTAGCCTCTACTTCAGAGAAGTAGATACCAAACAGGAGAGGTCCCAGGACTGAAGCCTGTGGTACTCCACTTGTCACTGGTTTGAAATCAGATTTGGAGTCTGCGACTTTTACAGTGTGGGTTCTGTCAGTGAGCCAGTTGGCAACCGATCTTGCGACATAGGGATTTATACCTACTTTAGTGAGTCTAGCTATAATTCCAGAATGGGGGATGGTGTCAAAAGCCTTGGCAAGGTCAAGATAGGCTGTGTGAACCACCTTACCCTTGTCTACAGCTTTGGTGACTGCCTCAAAGAAGTCGATCAGGTTCAGAAGGCATGATCTGCCTTTCACAAACCCAAACTGGGTGGGGTCCAGAGTTTGGATGTTACCAATGTCTTTGTTTATGAGTTCCGTGATGATACGTTCCATGGCCTTGCAGACCAGGCTCGTCAGGCTAATAGGGCGATAGTTCCCAGGATCAGTGATGGCTCCCCCTTTGTGGAGTGGGATAACTGTTGCTGTGCATCATTCAATGTGCACAAAGCCTGACGTGAGACTATGACTGAACATGGTGCTTAGGTGGGGAGCCACTTTGTTCTGAAGTTCATGTAAAACGCAGCCTGGGATGTCCCATGGATGCTATGTTTTTGGTTTTAGAGAGTGCAGCTTTTACTTGCATAGATATGATTACGGGGACTCTGCATTCTTCCTGTGTAGATATGGGCCCTGTAGGGGGTGAGAGAGGGATAAAGTTAGCACTGAACCTATCTGCCAGGATGTTAGCAATATCAGTTAGTTCTGTAATTTTCGTGCCATTGTACTGTAACTCAGAGCAGATCTGGGTATTGACATTGAGATTCTTGACATAGCTATATATTGCTTTGTGGTTGCCCTTAGAGTTAGTGGTGATTTTGTTTTCATAGCTAGCTATGGAGGATCCTATGAGGGATCTCAGCTTCCTACTCTGGCTGATCAGGGACCTCCTCCACTCATGGGATTTTACTCTCTTTTGCAACAGTTTCTTCCTTTTGTTGTAGAGTTTGTTTATGGCAGGGGACTGCTAGATTGGCTTCCTTTTTTTGGAGAATAGCATCTTGGTTCTGTTTGGGATACCACGATCCATGCACTCGTGTAAGTGCTTATAGAGTGCATTTGTGTAGGATTCAGCAGTCGTAACTGTATTGTCCATCTACATGGATGTCATGAAGTTCACCACTTCTGTCTTAAGAAGCATGAAGTTGGCTTTGGAGAATTTTTTTACGGTGGTTTCCTTAATGGTGGGTGGGGGTGGGATGTGGATATCTAGGGTGATTAGCTTATGGTCAGATCTGACCAACGAGGAGTTGATTTCAGGTGTGGAACACTGGTCACTCATGTTGGTAATGACTAGGTCTAGGATATTGCTACCCCTGGTGGGGTTGTGGATAAATTGATCCAGGGCACTGGAATTTATGAATTCCAGAAAGCGTTGAGCAAAGGGGTTGGTACATGTGTAGTTTTTCCCGTTAATGGTAGGGTAGTTGAAATCGCCCATTATTAGGGTGTTTGGTTGAACCCTAATATTTTCCAGTATATCAAGAAAAGAGGAGTGGGAATCCTAGAGCATGGTGGGGGATATGGAGCAAGCTACAATTTGGATTACAGTTTTGCCCAGAGTTAGTTGCACTTCAATAACCTCGGATGCATTATGCTGAGCATCTAGCCTGGAGGTGTGGATATCCTTAATGAATATGGGCACAACTCCACCTTTGGTGTTCTGGTCCAGGTTAGATGGCCAAAAAGTGTGGTATGACTTATAGCCTGGTAATGCAGGGGTGCTCAATATAGCCTTGAACCAGGTCTCAGTCACTGCACAGATATCGATGTTCTTCATTTTAAGGAGTGCCTCGAGTGAGTGCATTTTGAGATTTAGACTTCTAGCATTGAGTAGCATTAAACTCAGTTTTTGCTTGCCTGTTCCTGTTATGGTGGTGAATTTGGCATTTGAACCTTGCCTAAAAAAGGCACTATAGGGGCGGCAAGACCCTTAGCCAGTATCCGGAATCCCAGGGGCGACAGGTGCAAGCCATCTCTGGCAAAGCATCATGGTCTGTCGACCATGCCGTCCCAGGCAAACAGATACTGGATCCCCTTAGAATGACACCAGAAGCTTAGCCAATTGTTGAAGAATATCATTTTGTCCTTGTACTGTGGTATCATTCTGGGCAATGGCAGGATGCTACTCAGGGCTAGGGTCATACCTGCCTGGGCTACAAGATTGTAGAATTCTTCTATGTCTGTTTTCATGTAGTCCAGGGAGGTACATCTTGGGTCATTCACACCAACATGGGCAATGACAGAGTCATATTTGTACTTGTTGTGGAGTGACCTGAGTGCGTGGGTTATGTGGCGGATCCTGGCACCTGACAGGCAGCTGACAGTAACCTTCTTCATGTTTAGCCTGGTGAGTGGGACATCGGTGTGCCTGACTATAGAGTCACCTATGACTAGTGTGTTGGGTACGTTGTTTTGCCTTATGGGCTGTGGTTTATTGACACACTGAGTCTGTGGGCTATGTGTCATTTGGATTGTGTTGGGGGGTGGAGGTTGCTTGCATTTCTGCTTTGGAGGTCTCTGTTGCTTGAGCAGATTATTATTGAGAGCCTCTGTGAATGTTTTTGTGTTTCTCTGTGTGGATTTTGGTGGTGTAGGTTTAGTGGGACTATGTGATGAGTGAGGTGTGGTGCATGTGTTTACTTTCTCCTCTTGACTGTCAAGTTCAGTCTTGGCTGGAGAGAGCTTTACCTCCAGTTTAGCTAGATAAGTACATCTCTCACAGGTTGTGGTGTTGGGTGGTAGGAGGAGAGGGTTGTCTGTGTACATGAGGCAATTACTACATTGCCCCAATATGCCCAGATTCATCGGATAGACAGGAGTGAACACTGGGAGCTGACCCTTGGTCATTGTAAGTGGAACCACTTATACTGAGCAGGTCCAAATGGAGAGATCATAAGTCAGCAAGCAAAGGAGAGTAGTATCGCTGGGATTGAATTCATCCTCAAATTTTAGTGAGTACTTTCATGAGGTGAACCCTGTTTTTCATAAAATCTCACCAAGACAACACTGAGATATAGACTGAATTTCATATAGCATACAGTATATCATGGACAGAAGTAGGTTAAACATTAAAAAATATATCCGGGTGCACAAGACCCAGGATAAAAATGTGGCCATTCCTGGTAGGCACACTGGTGCCAGAACTGGAAAAAATGACAGTGTAGAATGCTCAAGAGACAAAAAAAAAAAAAAATCCTACAAAGATGCTAGACCAGGACCAGGGGGGAAATACCCCCCCTGTTGTTGAAGGAAGTAGTAGTCCACAAAAATCACAAAAAAATGGGCATGAAATTGCCCAGTTGTTTAATCTGATCCTGATGTCCTACTCTTTGATCTGATCCTGATGTCACACTGTTTAATCTGATCTTGATGTCCTGCACTTTGATCTGGTCCTGATGTGATGCTGTTTAATCTGATCCTGATGTCCTGCACTTTGATCTGGTCCTGATGTGATGCTGTTTAATCTGATCCTGATGTCCTGCACTTTGATCTGATCCTGATATGATGCTGTTTAATCTGATCCTGATGTCCTGCACTTTGATCTGGTCCTGATGTGATGCTGTTTAATCTGATCCTGATGTCCTGCACTTTGATCTGGTCCTGATGTGATGCTGTTTAATCTGATCCTGATGTCCTGCACTTTGATCTGGTCCTGATGTGATGCTGTTTAATCTGATCCTGATGTCCTGCACTTTGATCTGGTCCTGATGTGATGCTGTTTAATCTGATCCTGATGTCCTGCACTTTGATCTGGTCCTGATGTGATGCTGTTTAATCTGATCCTGATGTCCTGCACTTTGATCTGGTCCTGATGTGATGCTGTTTAATCTGATCCTGATGTCCTGCACTTTGATCTGGTCCTGATGTGATGCTGTTTAATCTAATCCTGATGTCCTGCACTTTGATCTGGTCCTGATTTCACACTGTTTAATCTGATCCTGATATCCTCCACTTTGATCTGGACCTGATGTGATGCTGTTTAATCTGATCCTGATGTCCCACTCTTTGATCTGATCCTGATGTCACACTGTTTAATCTGATCCTGATGTCCTGCACTTTGATCTGGTCCTGATGTGATGCTGTTTAATCTGATCCTGATGTCCTGCACTTTGATCTGGTCCTGATGTGATGCTGTTTAATCTGATCCTGATGTCCTGCACTTTGATCTGGTCCTGATGTGATGCTGTTTAATCTGATCCTGATGTCCTGCACTTTGATCTGGTCCTGATGTGATGCTGTTTAATCTGATCCTGATGTCCTGCACTTTGATCTGGTCCTGATGTGATGCTGTTTAATCTGATCCTGATGTCCTGCACTTTGATCTGGTCCTGATGTGATGCTGTTTAATCTGATCCTGATGTCCTGCACTTTGATCTGATCCTGATGTCACACTGTTTAATCTGATCCTGATGTCCTGCACTTTGATCTGGTCCTGATGTGATGCTGTTTAATCTGATCCTGATGTCCTGCACTTTGATCTGGTCCTGATGTGATGCTGTTTAATCTGATCCTGATGTCCTGCACTTTGATCTGGTCCTGATGTCACACTGTTTAATCTGATCCTGATGTCCTGCACTTTGATCTGGTCCTGATGTGATGCTGTTTAATCTGATCCTGATGTCCTGCACTTTGATCTGGTCCTGATGTGATGCTGTTTAATCTGATCCTGATGTCCTGCACTTTGATCTGGTCCTGATGTGATGCTGTTTAATCTGATCCTGATGTCCTGCACTTTGATCTGGTCCTGATGTCACACTGTTTAATCTGATCCTGATGTCCTGCACTTTGATCTGGTCCTGATGTGATGCTGTTTAATCTGATCCTGATGTCCTGCACTTTGATCTGGTCCTGATGTGATGCTGTTTAATCTGATCCTGATGTCCTGCACTTTGATCTGGTCCTGATGTGATGCTGTTTAATCTGATCCTGATGTCCTGCACTTTGATCTGGTCCTGATGTCACACTGTTTAATCTGATCCTGATGTCCTGCACTTTGATCTGGTCCTGATGTGATGCTGTTTAATCTGATCCTGATGTCCTGCACTTTGATCTGGTCCTGATGTCACACTGTTTAATCTGATCCTGATGTCCTGCACTTTGATCTGGTCCTGATGTGATGCTGTTTAATCTGATCCTGATGTCCTGCACTTTGATCTGGTCCTGATGTGATGCTGTTTAATCTGATCCTGATGTCCTGCACTTTGATCTGGTCCTGATGTGATGCTGTTTAATCTGATCCTGATGTCCTGCACTTTGATCTGGTCCTGATGTGATGCTGTTTAATCTGATCCTGATGTCCTGCACTTTGATCTGGTCCTGATGTGATGCTGTTTAATCTGATCCTGATGTCCTGCACTTTGATCTGGTCCTGATGTGATGCTGTTTAATCTGATCCTGATGTCCTGCACTTTGATCTGATCCTGATGTCCTGCACTTTGATCTGATCCTGATGTCACACTGTTTAATCTGATCCTGATGTCCTGCACTTTGATCTGGTCCTGATGTGGTACTGTTTAATCTGATCCTGATGTCCTGCACTTTGATCTGATCTGATCCTGATGTCACACTGTTTAATCTGATCCTGATGTCCTGCACTTTGATCTGGTCCTGATGTGATGCTGTTTAATCTGATCCTGATGTCCTGCACTTTGATCTGGTCCTGATGTGATGCTGTTTAATCTGATCCTGATGTCCTGCACTTTGATCTGGTCCTGATGTGATGCTGTTTAATCTGATCCTGATGTCCTGCACTTTGATCTGGTCCTGATGTGATGCTGTTTAATCTGATCCTGATGTCCTGCACTTTGATCTGGTCCTGATGTGATGCTGTTTAATCTGATCCTGATGTCCTGCACTTTGATCTGGTCCTGATGTGATGCTGTTTAATCTGATCCTGATGTCCTGCACTTTGATCTGGTCCTGATGTGATGCTGTTTAATCTGATCCTGATGTCCTGCACTTTGATCTGGTCCTGATGTGATGCTGTTTAATCTGATCCTGATGTCCTGCACTTTGATCTGGTCCTGATGTGATGCTGTTTAATCTGATCCTGATGTCCTGCACTTTGATCTGGTCCTGATGTCACACTGTTTAATCTGATCCTGATGTCCTGCACTTTGATCTGGTCCTGATGTGATGCTGTTTAATCTGATCCTGATGTCCTGCACTTTGATCTGGTCCTGATGTGATGCTGTTTAATCTGATCCTGATGTCCTGCACTTTGATCTGGTCCTGATGTGATGCTGTTTAATCTGATCCTGATGTCCTGCACTTTGATCTGGTCCTGATGTGATGCTGTTTAATCTGATCCTGATGTCCTGCACTTTGATCTGGTCCTGATGTCACACTGTTTAATCTGATCCTGATGTCCTGCACTTTGATCTGGTCCTGATGTGATGCTGTTTAATCTGATCCTGATGTCCTGCACTTTGATCTGGTCCTGATGTGATGCTGTTTAATCTGATCCTGATGTCCTGCACTTTGATCTGGTCCTGATGTCACACTGTTTAATCTGATCCTGATGTCCTGCACTTTGATCTGGTCCTGATGTGATGCTGTTTAATCTGATCCTGATGTCCTGCACTTTGATCTGGTCCTGATGTGATGCTGTTTAATCTGATCCTGATGTCCTGCACTTTGATCTGGTCCTGATGTGATGCTGTTTAATCTGATCCTGATGTCCTGCACTTTGATCTGGTCCTGATGTGATGCTGTTTAATCTGATCCTGATGTCCTGCACTTTGATCTGATCCTGATGTCACACTGTTTAATCTGATCCTGATGTCCTGCACTTTGATCTGGTCCTGATGTGATGCTGTTTAATCTGATCCTGATGTCCTGCACTTTGATCTGGTCTTGATGTGATGCTGTTTAATCTGATCCTGATGTCCTGCACTTTGATCTGGTCCTGATGTGAACTGTTTAATCTGATCCTGATGTCCTGCACTTTGATCTGGTCCTGATGTGATGCAGTTTAATCTGATAATGATGTCCTGCATTTTGATCTGGTCCTAATGTCACACTGTTTAATCTGATCCTGATGTCCTGCACTTAGATCTGGTCCTGATGTGATGCTGTTTAATCTGATCCTGATGTCCTGCACTTTGATCTGGTCCTGATGTGATGCTGTTTAATCTGATCCTGATGTCCTGCACTTTGATCTGGTCCTGATGTGATGCTGTTTAATCTGATCCTGATGTCCTGCACTTTGATCTGGTCCTGATGTGATGCTGTTTAATCTGATCCTGATGTCCTGCACTTTGATCTGGTCCTGATGTGATGCTGTTTAATCTGATCCTGATGTCCTGCACTTTGATCTGGTCCTGATGTGATGCTGTTTAATCTGATCCTGATGTCCTGCACTTTGATCTGGTCCTGATGTGATGCTGTTTAATCTGATCCTGATGTCCTGCACTTTGATCTGGTCCTGATGTCACACTGTTTAATCTGATCCTGATGTCCTGCACTTTGATCTGGTCCTGATGTGATGCTGTTTAATCTGATCCTGATGTCCTGCACTTTGATCTGGTCCTGATGTGATGCTGTTTAATCTGATCCTGATGTCCTGCACTTTGATCTGGTCCTGATGTGATGCTGTTTAATCTGATCCTGATGTCCTGCACTTTGATCTGGTCCTGATGTCACACTGTTTAATCTGATCCTGATGTCCTGCACTTTGATCTGGTCCTGATGTGATGCTGTTTAATCTGATCCTGATGTCCTGCACTTTGATCTGGTCCTGATGTCACACTGTTTAATCTGATCCTGATGTCCTGCACTTTGATCTGGTCCTGATGTGATGCTGTTTAATCTGATCCTGATGTCCTGCACTTTGATCTGATCCTGATGTCACACTGTTTAATCTGATCCTGATGTCCTGCACTTTGATCTGGTCCTGATGTGATGCTGTTTAATCTGATCCTGATGTCCTGCACTTTGATCTGGTCCTGATGTGATGCTGTTTAATCTGATCCTGATGTCCTGCACTTTGATCTGGTCCTGATGTGATGCTGTTTAATCTGATCCTGATGTCCTGCACTTTGATCTGGTCCTGATGTCACACTGTTTAATCTGATCCTGATGTCCTGCACTTTGATCTGGTCCTGATGTGATGCTGTTTAATCTGATCCTGATGTCCTGCACTTTGATCTGATCCTGATGTCACACTGTTTAATCTGATCCTGATGTCCTGCACTTTGATCTGGTCCTGATGTGATGCTGTTTAATCTGATCCTGATGTCCTGCACTTTGATCTGGTCCTGATGTGATGCTGTTTAATCTGATCCTGATGTCCTGCACTTTGATCTGGTCCTGATGTGATGCTGTTTAATCTGATCCTGATGTCCTGCACTTTGATCTGATCCTGATGTCACACTGTTTAATCTGATCCTGATGTCCTGCACTTTGATCTGGTCCTGATGTGATGCTGTTTAATCTGATCCTGATGTCCTGCACTTTGATCTGGTCCTGATGTGATGCTGTTTAATCTGATCCTGATGTCCTGCACTTTGATCTGGTCCTGATGTGATGCTGTTTAATCTGATCCTGATGTCCTGCACTTTGATCTGGTCCTGATGTGATGCTGTTTAATCTGATCCTGATGTCCTGCACTTTGATCTGGTCCTGATGTGATGCTGTTTAATCTGATCCTGATGTCCTGCACTTTGATCTGGTCCTGATGTCACACTGTTTAATCTGATCCTGATGTCCTGCACTTTGATCTGGTCCTGATGTGATGCTGTTTAATCTGATCCTGATGTCCTGCACTTTGATCTGGTCCTGATGTGATGCTGTTTAATCTGATCCTGATGTCCTGCACTTTGATCTGGTCCTGATGTGATGCTGTTTAATCTGATCCTGATGTCCTGCACTTTGATCTGATCCTGATGTCACACTGTTTAATCTGATCCTGATGTCCTGCACTTTGATCTGGTCCTGATGTGATGCTGTTTAATCTGATCCTGATGTCCTGCACTTTGATCTGGTCCTGATGTGATGCTGTTTAATCTGATCCTGATGTCCTGCACTTTGATCTGGTCCTGATGTGATGCTGTTTAATCTGATCCTGATGTCCTGCACTTTGATCTGGTCCTGATGTGATGCAGTTTAATCTGATAATGATGTCCTGCACTTTGATCTGGTCCTGATGTGATGCTGTTTAATCTGATCCTGATGTCCTGCACTTTGATCTGGTCCTGATGTCACACTGTTTAATCTGATCCTGATGTCCTGCACTTTGATCTGGTCCTGATGTGATGCTGTTTAATCTGATCCTGATGTCCTGCACTTTGATCTGATCCTGATGTCACACTGTTTAATCTGATCCTGATGTCCTGCACTTTGATCTGGTCCTGATGTGATGCTGTTTAATCTGATCCTGATGTCCTGCACTTTGATCTGGTCCTGATGTGATGCTGTTTAATCTGATCCTGATGTCCTGCACTTTGATCTGGTCCTGATGTCACACTGTTTAATCTGATCCTGATGTCCTGCACTTTGATCTGGTCCTGATGTGATGCTGTTTAATCTGATCCTGATGTCCTGCACTTTGATCTGGTCCTGATGTGATGCTGTTTAATCTGATCCTGATGTCCTGCACTTTGATCTGGTCCTGATGTGATGCTGTTTAATCTGATCCTGATGTCCTGCACTTTGATCTGGTCCTGATGTGATGCTGTTTAATCTGATCCTGATGTCCTGCACTTTGATCTGGTCCTGATGTGATGCTGTTTAATCTGATCCTGATGTCCTGCACTTTGATCTGGTCCTGATGTGATGCTGTTTAATCTGATCCTGATGTCCTGCACTTTGATCTGGTCCTGATGTCACACTGTTTAATCTGATCCTGATGTCCTGCACTTTGATCTGGTCCTGATGTGATGCTGTTTAATCTGATCCTGATGTCCTGCACTTTGATCTGGTCCTGATGTCACACTGTTTAATCTGATCCTGATGTCCTGCACTTTGATCTGGTCCTGATGTGATGCTGTTTAATCTGATCCTGATGTCCTACACTTTGATCTGATCCTGATGTCACACTGTTTAATCTGATCCTGATGTCCTGCACTTTGATCTGGTCCTGATGTGATGCTGTTTAATCTGATCCTGATGTCCTGCACTTTGATCTGGTCCTGATGTGATGCTGTTTAATCTGATCCTGATGTCCTGCACTTTGATCTGGTCCTGATGTGATGCTGTTTAATCTGATCCTGATGTCCTGCACTTTGATCTGGTCCTGATGTGATGCTGTTTAATCTGATCCTGATGTCCTGCACTTTGATCTGGTCCTGATGTGATGCTGTTTAATCTGATCCTGATGTCCTGCACTTTGATCTGGTCCTGATGTCACACTGTTTAATCTGATCCTGATGTCCTGCACTTTGATCTGGTCCTGATGTGATGCTGTTTAATCTGATCCTGATGTCCTGCACTTTGATCTGGTCCTGATGTCACACTGTTTAATCTGATCCTGATGTCCTGCACTTTGATCTGGTCCTGATGTGATGCTGTTTAATCTGATCCTGATGTCCTGCACTTTGATCTGATCCTGATGTCACACTGTTTAATCTGATCCTGATGTCCTGCACTTTGATCTGGTCCTGATGTGATGCTGTTTAATCTGATCCTGATGTCCTGCACTTTGATCTGGTCCTGATGTGATGCTGTTTAATCTGATCCTGATGTCCTGCACTTTGATCTGGTCCTGATGTGATGCTGTTTAATCTGATCCTGATGTCCTGCACTTTGATCTGGTCCTGATGTGATGCTGTTTAATCTGATCCTGATGTCCTGCACTTTGATCTGGTCCTGATGTGATGCTGTTTAATCTGATCCTGATGTCCTGCACTTTGATCTGATCCTGATGTCACACTGTTTAATCTGATCCTGATGTCCTGCACTTTGATCTGGTCCTGATGTGATGCTGTTTAATCTGATCCTGATGTCCTGCACTTTGATCTGGTCCTGATGTGATGCTGTTTAATCTGATCCTGATGTCCTGCACTTTGATCTGGTCCTGATGTGATGCTGTTTAATCTGATCCTGATGTCCTGCACTTTGATCTGGTCCTGATGTGATGCTGTTTAATCTGATCCTGATGTCCTGCACTTTGATCTGGTCCTGATGTGATGCTGTTTAATCTGATCCTGATGTCCTGCACTTTGATCTGGTCCTGATGTCACACTGTTTAATCTGATCCTGATGTCCTGCACTTTGATCTGGTCCTGATGTGATGCTGTTTAATCTGATCCTGATGTCCTGCACTTTGATCTGATCCTGATGTCACACTGTTTAATCTGATCCTGATGTCCTGCACTTTGATCTGGTCCTGATGTGATGCTGTTTAATCTGATCCTGATGTCCTGCACTTTGATCTGGTCCTGATGTGATGCTGTTTAATCTGATCCTGATGTCCTGCACTTTGATCTGGTCCTGATGTGATGCTGTTTAATCTGATCCTGATGTCCTGCACTTTGATCTGGTCCTGATGTCACACTGTTTAATCTGATCCTGATGTCCTGCACTTTGATCTGGTCCTGATGTGATGCTGTTTAATCTGATCCTGATGTCCTGCACTTTGATCTGGTCCTGATGTCATGCTGTTTAATCTGATCCTGATGTCCTGCACTTTGATCTGGTCCTGATGTGATGCTGTTTAATCTGATCCTGATGTCCTGCACTTTGATCTGATCCTGATGTCACACTGTTTAATCTGATCCTGATGTCCTGCACTTTGATCTGGTCCTGATGTGATGCTGTTTAATCTGATCCTGATGTCCTGCACTTTGATCTGGTCCTGATGTGATGCTGTTTAATCTGATCCTGATGTCCTGCACTTTGATCTGGTCCTGATGTGATGCTGTTTAATCTGATCCTGATGTCCTGCACTTTGATCTGGTCCTGATGTGATGCTGTTTAATCTGATCCTGATGTCCTGCACTTTGATCTGGTCCTGATGTGATGCTGTTTAATCTGATCCTGATGTCCTGCACTTTGATCTGGTCCTGATGTCACACTGTTTAATCTGATCCTGATGTCCTGCACTTTGATCTGGTCCTGATGTGATGCTGTTTAATCTGATCCTGATGTCCTGCACTTTGATCTGGTCCTGATGTGATGCTGTTTAATCTGATCCTGATGTCCTGCACTTTGATCTGGTCCTGATGTGATGCTGTTTAATCTGATCCTGATGTCCTGCACTTTGATCTGGTCCTGATGTGATGCTGTTTAATCTGATCCTGATGTCCTGCACTTTGATCTGGTCCTGATGTGATGCTGTTTAATCTGATCCTGATGTCCTGCACTTTGATCTGGTCCTGATGTGATGCTGTTTAATCTGATCCTGATGTCCTGCACTTTGATCTGATCCTGATGTTACATTGTTTAATCTGATCCTGATGTCCTGCACTTTGATCTGGTCCTGATGTGATGCTGTTTAATCTGATCCTGATGTCCTGCACTTTGATCTGATCCTGATGTCACACTGTTTAATCTGATCCTGATGTCCTGCACTTTGATCTGGTCCTGATGTGATGCTGTTTAATCTGATCCTGATGTCCTGCACTTTGATCTGGTCCTGATGTCACACTGTTTAATCTGATCCTGATGTCCTGCACTTTGATCTGGTCCTGATGTGATGCTGTTTAATCTGATCCTGATGTCCTGCACTTTGATCTGATCCTGATGTCACACTGTTTAATCTGATCCTGATGTCCTGCACTTTGATCTGGTCCTGATGTGATGCTGTTTAATCTGATCCTGATGTCCTGCACTTTGATCTGGTCCTGATGTGATGCTGTTTAATCTGATCCTGATGTCCTGCACTTTGATCTGGTCCTGATGTGATGCTGTTTAATCTGATCCTGATGTCCTGCACTTTGATCTGGTCCTGATGTGATGCTGTTTAATCTGATCCTGATGTCCTGCACTTTGATCTGGTCCTGATGTGATGCTGTTTAATCTTTTGTTCCTTTTTTTTGGGGTTTTTTTTTTGCCCCCCTTTTGACTGGTC